>NC_091157.1:31742948-31790448 GCF_040958095.1 Procambarus clarkii
CAAGTCTGTTGTGTGATGCACATGTCTTCTTGCTTCACCACCCTGTAATGAAATATTGTTTGTTACTAATTGATTTCAATAATACATAAAATATTTTATTATAAAATATTCAATTGATTAAGTAAAAACCCTTTCCATATTATAGAATAAAAACTAAAACATGAATCTTTATAAAATAATAGTATATCCTGCATTATTCCAGCCCATTGTTAGAGATAGTAGCCACCTCTTATTTTGGTTTTCTTTCATTATTAGTGCTCAGAAAATTAAATATATCTACATATTTAGTCAAAATCAATTACATTATTTTATCTTATTCATAGCATAAATGTTCACAAAGATTACTAAAAAGAGATTGAATTAGACTACAGAAAATTGGTAAATTTTACCTTGTATCTGTTTCCACCGAGTTTGTTTGGGGCGTTCTTCAACATATCAGCAATACTTGTCTCAACATCTCTTTCAGTTGCATTAGTGTGGGTGTTGATACAGGCTTCTGGAAATTTACAAGAATTAATTGATATATATAATTATAATTCACTTTGTCAGGAGACAAGAAGCCACAGAGTAATAACATTGTTGGCGTTTATTGAGGTGTTCCCCTGTTCTCCAGTCTTCCTCCGTCCCCTCATTCCCTTTGTCCTCCCCAGCATTCTCCATTCCCCTGTCCCCACCATCCCCAGTCCCCTCGTCCTCCCCACCATTACCCTCTCCTCTGTTCCCTCGTCTTCCCCACCATCCCCCCTCTCGTCCTCCCCACCATTCTAAACTACCTCATCCGATGCATTCCATAATGGTCTGATGCTTCCATCAGAAAATTGGGAACATCAAATGATCTGACGTTCCCAATTTTCTGATGGGAACATCAAATGATCTGATATTCCCATCACTGAAAAATAAGAACAGCTAAAAAAAATGATATGAAAAAATAGAAAATAAAATATACTCATGAAATGAACAGTATGGTTAACAACGCAGCTCAATTGCAATGCAATGTCACAATAACATTTAATAACAATAACATTTAAATATACTTTAAGATATAATCTAGAAGAAAATAAGGACATTGAAACGGTTCATGAACTCGATTTCAATAAAGGATACTTTGGGGAACTTTGAAAAATAGTTAATGAGTATAATTAGACAGACTTGTTGCTAGGCAGAGGAGTAAATAATGAGATATATGGCAAATTTTGCAAAATATACAATGAAGGTACACAAACATTCATACCCAAACAAAGCAAAATGCTAGGTAAGAACAAAGCAGTTGGCCCGTAGGGGAAAGGAGATACCCACAAGACTAGAATACAAGTCATTAACAAGCATGCAAGTATAATACATAATACATGCAGACATATATATAATCCAAAAAAATGTCAAATTTACGTACTTATTATTACATTACAAATATCCAAGGTTTCGAAGACACGTTTCCTCTTGCGCCCAACGAGTGAGTACTGAGACCAGACCCCATAGGTCCCTATCCTCCTCATCATTCGTCTCACTGTGTCTCCACAGCTTGCACCGCCCATTTGAGACAGCTTCTGGACCTGATAAAATAATGCATAAGCTGTAAGGTAATAGAGAATAATATATATCTTTCAATCTCAACATTAGATTTTCTAATTTTCAACTGTATTAAATAAATAGCATTAAAATATTTTCCTTCTTAACTATTACAAAAATCCACGAATTTGAGTAACTTTTGCTTTTGTTGTATTTGTACCGTAAACATAACACTGAACAATCAATTATGTGCCACCCCACCTTCCTTCATCCACAAAAAAACTAATCAAAAGACATATGTACAAGGCTAAAAAAATTAAGCAACACTTACCATACTCAGGCTAAAAGAATTAAGCAACACTTACCATACTCTTTTTATATTCACTGTTAACTTTTAGCTCGTGTGACAGACTTTCCACCTGCTCAACAGTTTCAAGTGGGGATGGAAGAATGTCTTCCAGGATTGGTATATCTCCATGTGTTTTTGACATATGGGTTTCCGTCATTTTGACGATATTCAGGATATCCCCTGATAAAAATGTCAATTTTGATAATTCCTTCATTATGTATTCCATTTTTTCTGTTACTGCAAAAAAAAATAAAAAGGCTTACTAGAACAAGCATTTAGTGTTGCATATATATGATATATGTATTGATCCTTAGTGGATCCTATTTTAGTGACAGACACATTGGTGTCAAGTCACTGTCAAATGGGCTACTGTCATGTAGCCTTCAATTATGTAACCTCTCCCATTCTATGATAGGGGTGACACAGGGCAGCATCCTTAGACCCCTCCTATTTGTTATATACATCAATGATCTGCTTTATGTCTCTAACATGATTAAACCTGTATTGTTTGATGATACTACCATCATCTACTTAGTTGCTTTACAAGAATGTAAAATTTCAAGTCTGTACTCTCCCTCAATGTATTTTCTTGTATGTATAACAAAAAATAAAGAATAAACACACAATAAATCGGTACTTACTAGATTTTTCGAAAGGAGAGCTAGCCACCAAATAATCATTCGAATTTTCGTCTCTATTACGTAGCAAAGAAGCAGGTCTATGGAAGCCTTTCCTGTTGAGTTTGAAGCCCAGATCACTCGTTGTCTCTGAAATGATATGAAATTATAAGTATTAAATTTAAAAACCAAATAATAAATATGATATTGCTCAATTCCCGATATTTACAAAATAGTTTTAAATACATAAAACTACAAATAGTAATTATTGAATTATTACATTAGCTTATAGCTTTTATGAATGCATTAAAAAATTTTGTTTCACACAATGGAGCGACACCATTTAAAGTGTTTCCATCACCCTGAAGGCTGGTAAAAATATATTACATTAAAATCATCCACAAGTATATGTTACTATCTGTGTATGTAAATGTTTCTCCAGTTACTTAAAGCTTACCAGTTCTGTCTTGTCTTGGAGTTTGAGGGGAAGGTATTTTACTGGGCCTGTAGACATACTTGCTGGTCCCACAAGATTCTGTCAGGGGTGTAAGCGTATTAGCATTGTATAGAAAATATTTACAAAATAGTTTTAAATACATAAAACTACAAATAGTAATTATTGAATTATTACATTAGCTTATAGCTTTTATGAATGCATTAAAAAATTTTGTTTCACACAATGGAGCGACACCATTTAAAGTGTTTCCATCACCCTGAAGGCTGGTAAAAATATATTACATTAAAATCATCCAGAAGTATATGTTACTATCTGTGTATGTAAATGTTTCTCCAGTTACTTAAAGCTTACCAGCTCTGTCTTGTCTTGGAGTTTGAGGGGAAGGTTTTGTACTCGGCCTGTAGATAGACTTGCTGGTTCCACAAGATTCTGTCAGGGGTAGAAGCGTATTAGCATTGTATAGAAAATATTTACAAAATAGTTTTAAATACAAAATAGTTCTGTCCAGTTCTGATCAGTTCTGTCTTGTTCTGTTAAAAAAAAAAACCATCATACAAAAAGAAATAAAATGTTTTCAATTAAATTAAATTACCTGATTCCTGTATCATATTATTTTGATGTTCATCTAGAGTCAGCTTACACTCGGCAGTCTTTTGGGGCATGGAAACAGTTACTTTTCTTGGTGGTGAATCTTCACTGTCTGCAACAAAAACGTTTAATGCATTCAGAAAAGCTATTAACATATATCTATATATATATTTTAATATATTACCTAGCAAAATATATTACCTAGTAAATAAGATTATTTGTTCCATTAAGCCAATCATGTTTCATTTTTTTAACAATTATTTTGAATAACTCTAAACATTCATTCCTACATACCTCCATCCACATCATTTGGTATTCTTCTGTATTTTGCTGCCCTATGGTGAAAACTTGTGTCTGTGTCACTTTCCATATTTGATGTTTCTTCTACCTTTTTAAGGTGTTTTAGGGCAAGTTCCCAAGTACCTATAAAAAAATTAGAGTATATATAATTCATTATTACGAAACTTTATATAACATCAAAACATTGAGAAATTGTTGATATAAACCATATGAATGAATGCTATCAATTTTGGATATCTACTTATGTTTTTAAACAGTTCCTCTTTTAACCCAAAGTAGACATATTTCATTCCAGATTTTTGCTGAGTTTCTATGTACCTTTCAGAACTGATTAGTGTCCAAGCTGTTTTTGGTAAGTAGTCAATTCCCATTTGCCTCAAAATTTTTAATAATTCATCAACAGCATTGTGTGTAACACCATTCTTGTTTACCCACTGAATTAATAAATTCTGTGGGTAAACAAGTGAATGATGATTATCATGGTCATCATTCTCCTCCTCACTTTGAGAATTAGATAATACATCATGAATATCAGTAAGATTCATGTGTAAATCATCAATTTCAGAGCCTAATCCATACTCTTGATTTGACTCGGCTTCAAAAGAACTAATGTCATAGTCTGACGACTCAATCTCTGAACTTGATGCTGCCTCAGTAAGATTAATGGGTTCACTAGTGTGTACAGCTGTATTTGGATGCATGTTGTGTATACATTTTAGCCTTCTTGATACTTGCATCCATCTGTTGTTGTATTGGAGTCGCTTTTTTCGCTTATACTCGTACATTCTGTTAAAGAGTGTCAAATTTCTACATTAGACTACCATATTACCTATATTATTGTTAATAATGTATTGACAGATGCAATATGTATTAAAATTCTAAAAATAAGTCATGCATTATATAAAATGTGTGGGAAACTGTCTGCTGAGAAAAGCTGGTGTGGGGGTTGTTACAAGAGTGAGTAATAATTAAAGCTGGTGCATATAACATCCTTGTCAGGCACATGCAAAAGTGAACACTTCCAGAATTGGAGACATGCAGAAATGTAACATGTGGAAATAGAGGTATGCCAAAACAAAGACATGCATAAATTAAAATTCTTATCTAAATAATTTCTAGTGATTATTATATAAATTATTCCATCAGTACTAGATCAAATATTCAATACCATCCTCCCTTTGGAAAGAGTAATCATGTCCTGTTGGACATTAATTATATGTTGAGATATAATCTAAAAGAAAATAGGGACATTGAAATGGTTGTTAAACTCTATTTCAATAAAGGACATTATAGGGAACCTCGAACCCTGTATTACAAGTGTAAGTGAAAATATTGGAAAAAATAATTAAAGCTAAATGTGAAGAACACCTGGAGACAAATGCTACACTTGCTTACATTTATGAATTGCTTTTAAATACATAGGTCAAATACTAAAGAAATTGTTTAAAACTTTTGTTAGACCACAGCTGGAATATGCAGCGGTTGTATGGTGCCCATATCTAAAGAATCACATCAACAAACTGGAAAAGGTATAAACATGCCAATAAGTGGCTCCCAGGTTAGAGGCATAAAATGCCAAAACTAGATGGTAGAATAAAAAGAAGATATTGTAAAAGGTAACCAAACAAAGATGCCACAGAAATATTAGAAAATTAACTTTCGCAAGCAGCGTGGTAGACACGGTTGGAACAAGTTAGGTGAGAGGGTGGTGGAGGCCAAAACCATCAGTAGTTTCAAAGCATTATATGACAGTGCTGGGATGGGACACCATAGGCGTAGCCACAAATAATAGAATTTGGCGGTTCATATCACATTTTTTAAAATTAGAATTAGAATTTTTTAAAATTAGAATATAAATTCAGAGCTGTTCATTACAAAATACTCTTTAAAAAATTGCTTCTTAACAATAAGAGCATTTCAATATATCCATAATCATCTGTATCAAACCTTATTACAGGTAAAACCAGTAGGCAGTCTACTGTATTTTATCAAACCCTTATTAGAATAATAGATCTCGTAATAATTTTGCAAAAATAGTGGCATTTACTATTTTTAAAAGATTATTAAAAAATTTACCGATATGGTGCATTCGGAAGACAAACCAAATTTTTCACTTTTGACAATTGAGCACCTGCTACATCCAGATTCTAGGGAGGAAAGGAAGGACGATGATACTGGATCCCATAGCCTCTCCGAGGCAAAAACCAGGCTTTTACACCCCCCCCCCCTGCACCCGAGCTATGTCAACAGGCCGTTCTCCCTCTTCGCCCTTACATCATCACACACAGATCACAATAACGTGATGCATCAAATGAACAAATCCACAAGCGCCGTGATGAGGATTCAAACCTGTGTCCAGGAGCATCCCAGACACTGCCTTAATCGACTGAGCTACGACAGGGTAAAAGGGTTGAAACCGAACTTCTACTGAACTTCCTGGATCCTTTTACCCTGTTGTAGCTCAGTCGATTTAGGCAGTGTCTGGGATGCTCCCGAACGCAGGTTCGAATCCTCGTCATGGCCCTTGTGGATTTGTTCATTTGATGCATCACGTTATTGTGACCTCTGTGTATGATGATGTAAGGGCGAAGAGAAAGAACGACCTGTTGACATAGCTCGGGTGCAGGGGGAGGGTTGTGTACAAGCCTGGTTTGTGCCTCGGAGAGGCTATGGGATCCAGTAAGATCGTCCTTCCTTTCCTCCCTAGAATCTGGATGTAGCAGGTGCTCAATTGTCAAAAGTGAAAAATTTGGTTTGTCTTCCGAATGCACCATATCGGTAAATTTTTTAATAATCTTTTAAAAATAGTAAATGCCACTATTTTTGCAAAATTATTATGAGATCTATTATTCTAATAAGGGTTTCATAAAATACAGTAGACTGCCTACTGGTTTTACCTGTAATAAGGTTTGATACAGATGATTATGGATATATTGAAATGCTCTTAATGTTAAGAAACAATTTTTTAAAGAGTATTTTGTAATGAGCAGCTCTGAAAATCAGTTGATTACAGATAATGCTACATAATACACTGCATGTGTGTATATGTTACAACAAGTGAGGTATATAAAAGTATTTATGAGTAAGATGTAATTGTGTCTGACACTGATAAAATTATAAACGATTGTAAACAATTTGTTCACTTTCAAAACTTGGGTAATTACATATGACAGTGTCAGACCACTGAGGAAGAATTGAAACAGGAATTTCCTCAAGTACTTTCATATTTCAGCAATACATCTTCAGAAGGAATTATTCCTCCTGCAGATGTATTATTTAAATATGAAAGTACTTACGGAAATTCCTGTTCCAATTCTTCTTTCGCGGTTTGACACTCACATTTTTCACCACATGTTAATTTCCGTGATTTACACACAAATTTATATACATACAAATACATATACACACATATATAATATATGTATATATATATATATATATATATATATATATATATATATATATATATATATATATATATATATATATATATATATATATGTCGTACCTAGTAGCCAGAACTCACTTCTCAGCCTACTATTCAAGTCCCGATTTGCCTAATAAGCCAAGTTTTCCTGAATTAATATATTTACTATAATTTTTTTCTTATGAAATGATAAAGCAACCCTTTTCTCTATGTATGAGGTCAATTTTTTTTTATTGGAGATAAAATTAACGTAGATATATGACCGAACCTAACCAACCCTACCTAACCTAACCTAACCTATATTTATAGGTAAGGTTAGGTTAGGTAGCCAAAAAAAGCTAGGTTAGGTTAGGTTAGGTAGGTTAGGTAGACGAAAAAACATTAATTCATGAAAACTTGGCTTATTAGGCAAATTGGGCCTTGAATAGTAGGCTGAGAAGTGCGTTCTGGCTATTAGGTACGACATATATATATATATATATATATATATATATATATATATATATATATATATATATATATATATATATATATATATATATATATATATATGTTTCATTGAATATGACCGCATATTCTGTATTTATTATTTTCTGGTTTAGGGCTTCTATCCCTCTAACTATTTTCTTAGCATCAGGGCTTAATTGGAATAGGAGTTCTCCAAAACTCATTTTCGTACTTTTAAGGTGAAGAAAAGAAGTGATTTACTATAGAGTGTATTACACTTATTTGCATAATTTGCACGACGTTTCGAACCTCCATGGTTCATTCTCAAGTGAACAATCTTACAATACTAGTTGATTTTATACCCGCATTAGGTCAGGTGATAATACAATGAAGGTGAAAAACATGGGGGGATACATAAGGGATAAACATAGGGGCTGCAGAAGGCTTATTGGCCCATACGAGGCATCTCCTATCTAAACACAAAGATTAATCCAGTGTAATTGGCCTGTTATGTTGGACATTGTCTTCTGTGTTGGCATCGATATGTTCTTGTCTTGTCCTTACTCTCATGGTGGGTAGAGTAAATAGTTCCGTGATTTGGGTGTTCATGGTAGGTCGCTCTATTCTTATGTGAATTGCCTCAAGAATTTGTAATCTTCTTGAATCTTGGGTTTTGTCTATTATGCAAGTATTCTTGTTCAACATTTCTCTTGTTAGAGTAATGTCATGGGCTTGTCTCATGTAATTCCTAGGGGCACCAGATTGAAGATGGCATGTCAAACGCCTCGTCAGCTTGGTCGACGTCATACCTATGTACTTACATTGAAGGTTACATCCTTCGTGGGGGCAAGTGTACATGTATACAACGCTTGACTGCTGTAGAGGGTTCTCCGTCGGCTTCGGGCTGTTTTTGATAAGGAGTTCGGAAGTCTTCTTGGTTTTGTAGAATATTATCAGGTTTATGTTTTGGTTAGGAGTAGTGCTTTTTACTCCTTTACGGATTATTTCTTTCATTATTCTTTCCTCTTTTATATGTTCACTGTGCATGGTTGATTTGTAATATAATTTTATTGGGGGTGTTGTGGTTTCTGTTCTAGGTTCTGAATTATACCAACGGTCCAAGTGTCTTCTTATAGCAGCGTTTATTTCCGCATTGCTATATCCGTTGTTCACCAATACCTGAGTTACTCTTTCAAACTCTCTACTCACGTTGCTCCATTCAGAGCAGTGGGTAAGCGCTCGACGAATATAAGCATTGAGAACACTGGCTTTGTATCTTTGGGGCACTCACTTCTACCGTTCAGGCATAATCCTATGTTGGTGGGCTTGGTATATACGTTGGTGCTTAAAGAGGTTCCTGTTTTTGTTATTAGTACATCCAAGAATGGCAGACTGTTATTTTCACTATTTTCATGTGTAAATCGGAGTACTGACTCTCTCTCTAGGTGTCTTTTTAGGTCAATTAGTTCATCTGAGTCTTTTACTATTACGAATATGTCATCTACATAACGGCAGTATACAGTTGGTTTTTGTCTGCTACTGAAGACCCTATCTTCGATGGTTCCCATATAAAAATTAGCAAATAAAACTCCTAAGGGGGAGCCCATTGCTACTCCGTCTATCTGTAAATACATGTCTCCTTGTGGAGACATGTATTATATTACAAATCAAATTATATTACAAATCAACCATGCACAGTGAACATATAAAAGAGGAAAGAATAATGAAAGAAATAATCCGTAAAGGAGTAAAAAGCACTACTCCTAACCAAAACATAAACCTGATAATATTCTACAAAACCAAGAAGACTTCCGAACTCCTTATCAAAAACAGCCCGAAGCCGACGGAGAACCCTCTACAGCAGTCAAGCGTTGTATACATGTACACTTACCCCCACGAAGGATGTAACCTTCAATGTAAGTACATAGGTATGACGTCGACCAAGCTGACGAGGCGTTTGACATGCCATCTTCAATCTGGTGCCCCTAGGAATCACATGAGACAAGCCCATGACATTACTCTAACAAGAGAAATGTTGAACAAGAATACTTGCATAATAGACAAAACCCAAGATTCAAGAAGATTACAAATTCTTGAGGCAATTCACATAAGAATAGAGCGACCTACCATGAACACCCAAATCACGGAACTATTTACTCTACCCACCATGAGAGTAAGAACAAGACAAGAACATATCGATGCCAACACAGAAGACAATGTCCAACATAACAGGCCAATTACACTGGATTAATCTTTGTGTTTAGATAGGAGATGCCTCGTATGGGCCAATAAGCCTTCTGCAGCCCCTATGTTTATCTCTTATGTATCCCCCCATGTTTTTCACCTTCATTGTATTATCACCTGACCTAATGCGGGTATAAAATCAACTAGTATTGCAACATTGTTCACTTGAGAATGAACCATGGAGGTTCGAAACGTCGTGCAAATTATACAAATAAGTGTAATACACTCTATAGTAAATCACTTCTTTTCTTCACCTTAAAAGTACGAAAATGAGTTTTGGAGAACTCCTATTCCAATTAAGCCCTGATGCTAAGAAAATAGTTAGAGGGATAGAAGCCCTAAACCAGAAAATAATAAATACAGAATATGCGGTCATATTCAATGAAACATATTTGAAAGAAAACCTGCTGCCAGTATACACCAATATATATATATATATATATATATATATATATATATATATATATATATATATATATATATATATATATATATATATATATATATATATTATTAAATATGACCGAAAAAATAAGATTAATAATTCTAACACGAATTTTCTCAATCTTTCGTACATTTCTTTTCACTGTTGGAGGTAAATAAAAAATCAATTCTCCAAAATTCATTTTTATTTCTAGTCTGACGCGACACGAGCGCGTTTCGTAAAACTTATTACATTTTCAAAGACTTTAGTTTACAAATACACAACTGAATAGAACTTATGCATCTCCGATTTTATATCTACATTTGAGTGAGGTGGATGGGGTGAGGTGGCATTAATAGGGTATTAATTTCATCAACACAAGACAGAACACGAAACAATGGGTATTGAATAGAAGTGTTTGTAGAAAGCCAATTGGTTCATATTTCTTGATGCTTCTATATTGGAGCGGAGTCTTGAGGTGGGTAGAATATAGTTGTGCATTAATTGGCTGTTGATTGCTGGTGTTGACTTCTTGATGTGTAGTGCCTCGCAAACGTCAAGCCGCCTGCTATCGCTGTATCTATCGATGATTTCTGTGTTGTTTACTAGGATTTCTCTGGCGATGGTTTGGTTGTGGGAAGAGATTATATGTTCCTTAATGGAGCCCTGTTGCTTATGCATCGTTAAACGCCTAGAAAGAGATGTTGTTGTCTTGCCTATATACTGGGTTTTTTGGAGCTTACAGTCCCCAAGAGGGCATTTGAAGGCATAGACGACGTTAGTCTCTTTTAAAGCGTTCTGTTTTGTGTCTGGAGAGTTTCTCATGAGTAGGCTGGCCGTTTTTCTGGTTTTATAGTAAATCGTCAGTTGTATCCTCTGATTTTTGTCTGTAGGGATAACGTTTCTATTAACAATATCTTTCAGGACCCTTTCCTCCGTTTTATGAGCTGTGGAAAAGAAGTTCCTGTAAAATAGTCTAATAGGGGGTATAGGTGTTGTGTTAGTTGTCTCTTCAGAGGTTGCATGGCGTTTCACTTTCCTTCTTATGATGTCTTCGACGAAACCATTGGAGAAGCGGTTGTTGACTAGGACCTGCCTTACCCTACAGAGTTCTTCGTCGACTTGCTTCCATTCTGAGCTGTGGCTGAGAGCACGATCGACATATGCGTTAACAACACTCCTTCTGTACCTGTCTGGGCAGTCGCTGTTGGCATTTAGGCACATTCCTATGTTCGTTTCCTTAGTGTAGACTGCAGTGTGGAAACCTCCGCTCTTTTCCATGACTGTTACATCTAATGTAACAGTCATGGAAAAGAGCGGAGGTTTCCACACTGCAGTCTACACTAAGGAAACGAACATAGGAATGTGCCTAAATGCCAACAGCGACTGCCCAGACAGGTACAAAAGGAGTGTTGTTAACGCATATGTTGATCGTGCTCTCAGCCACAGCTCAGAATGGAAGCAAGTCGACGAAGAACTCTGTAGGGTAAGGCAGGTCCTAGTCAACAACGGCTTCTCCAATGGTTTCGTCGAAGACATCATAAGAAGGAAAGTGAAAAGCCATGCAACCTCTGAAGAGACAACTAACACAACACCTATACCCCCTATTAGACTATTTTACAGGAACTTCTTTTCCACAGCTCATAAAACGGAGGAAAGGGTCCTGAAAGATATTGTTAATAGAAACGTTATCCCTACAGACAAAAATCAGAGGATACAACTGACGATTTACTATAAAACCAGAAAAACGGCCAGCCTACTCATGAGAAACTCTCCAGACACAAAACAGAACGCTTTAAAAGAGACTAACGTCGTCTATGCCTTCAAATGCCCTCTTGGGGACTGTAAGCTCCAAAAAACCCAGTATATAGGCAAGACAACAACATCTCTTTCTAGGCATTTAACGATGCATAAGCAACAGGGCTCCATTAAAGAACATATAATCTCTTCCCACAACCAAACCATCGCCAGAGAAATCCTAGTAAACAACACAGAAATCATCGATAGATACAGCGATAGCAGGCGGCTTGACGTTTGCGAGGCACTACACATCAAGAAGTCAACACCAGCAATCAACAGCCAATTAATGCACAACTATATTCTACCCACCTCAAGACTCCGCTCCAATATAGAAGCATCAAGAAATATGGACCAATAGGCTTTCTACAAACACTTCTATTCAATACCTATTGTTTCGTGTTCTGTCTTGTGTTGATGAAATTAATACCCTATTAATGCCACCTCTTGTTCTGTCTTGTGTTGATGAAATTAATACCCTATTAATGCCACCTCACCCCATTCACCTCACTCAAATGTAGATATAAAATCGGAGATGCGTAAGTTCTATTCAGTTGTGTATTTGTAAACTAAAGTTTTTGAAAATGTAATAAGTTTTACGAAACGCGCTCGTGTCGCGTCAGACTAGAAATAAAAATGAATTTTGGAGAATTGACTTTTGATTTACCTCCAACAGTGAAAAGAAATGTACGAAAGATTGAGAAAATTCGTGTTAGAATTATTAATCTTACTTTTTCGGTCATATTTAATAATATATGTCTACAGGAAATACTGCTACCAAAATATATATATATATATATATATATATATATATATATATATATATATATATATATATATATATATATATATATATATATATGTCGTACCTAGTAGCCAGAACACACTTCTCAGCCTACTATGCAAGGCCCGATTTGCCTAATAGGCCAAATTTTCATGAATTAATGTTTTTTCGACTACCTAACCTACCTAACCTAACCTAACCTAACTTTTTCGGCTACCTAACCTAACCTAATCTATAAAGATAGGTTAGGTTAGGTTAGGTAGGGTTGGTTAGGTTCGGTCTTATATCTACGTTAATTTTAACTCCAATAAAAAAAATTGACCTCATACATAATGAAATGGGTAGCTTTATCATTTCATAAGAAAAAAATTAGAGAAAATATATTAATTCATGAAAACTTGACTTATTAGGCAAATCGGGGATTGCATAGTAGGCTGAGAAGTGCGTTCTGGCTACTAGGTACGACATATATATATATATATATATATATGTCGTACCTAGTAGCCAGAACTCACTTTTTGGCCTACTATTCAAGGCCCGATTTGCCTAATAAGCCAAGTTTTCCTGAATTAATATATTTTTTCTAATTTTTTTCTTATGAAATGATAAAGCTACCCATTTCATTATGTATGAGGTCAATTTTTTTTTATTGGAGTTAAAATTAACGTAGATATATGACCGAACCTAACCAACCCTACCTAACCTAACCTAACCTATCTTTATAGGTTAGGTTTGGTTAGGTAGCCAAAAAAGTTAGGTTAGGTTAGGTTAGGTAGGTTAGGTAGTCGAAAAAACATTAATTCATGAAAACTTGGCTTATTAGGCAAATCGGGCCTTGCATAGTAGGCTGAGAAGTGTGTTCTGGCTACTAGGTACGACATATATATATATATATATATATATATATATATATATATATATATATATATATATATATATATATATATATATATATATATATATATATATATATATATATATATATATATATATATATATATGCGTATAAATAAAAAACAAGTAAATGTAAATAATTTTACCTTGCACCTAGATCCACAAAGCCTGTATGGCGCACGTTTCAGTACTTCGGAAATCTAGAACTATCTAGAATCTCTAATCTGCAATGAAACAATACATATTATTGCACTTACCAAAACATGGATGAATGTAGAAAATACAGAACTATTAGCTGAATATCAAATAAATGGATTTAATCTATTTCACACAGATAGATATATTAGACCGTGTATGTTAGGTAATACCTAACATACACGCCTCCACACACACTACATTTGAAATGTAGTCTCGAAAAGACAACTTTTCAACAGAAACGTGCCACAGACCAGTCACAAGACTGAACCTCGTCGAGGCCAAACGTCTAAATGAGAGCATGAACAAGAAAGAAATAATTTTTTAACATCAGGCATTGTACACACACTGAATGCACCTGCAGACACACAACAAGCACTATCAATATAGCAAAGATTACTCAATAAAAAAATAATTAAACTATTGACCAACATGAGAGAGGGTTAGCCAACATGAGAGGGTTGTGTTGATTGCCTGAAAATATTTAAATTGTTTAATGTATTGAATGGCATTTTTCAAGTTACAACATTTTTTAAATTACTGAACTAGGTTCTAGGCTTTGCTAGGCTTAATTCAATTAATACAGATGAGATGAGAAATAAGAGAGGTCCCATGCCGTGCCTGCCTCACATGCCGTGCCTGCCTCACATGCCGTACCTGCCTCACATGCCGTGCCTGCCTCACATGCCGTGCCTGCCTCACATGCCGTGCCTGCCTCACATGCCGTGCCGGCATCAACTGCCGTGCCTGCCTCACATGCCGTGCCTGCCTCACATGCTGTGCCTGCCTCAACTGCCGTGCCTGCCTCACATGCCGTGCCTGCCTCACATGCTGTGCCTGCCTCACATGCTGTGCCTGCCTCACATGCCGTGCCGGCATCAACTGCCGTACCTGCCTCACATGCCGTGCCTGCCTCACATGCCGTGCCGGCATCAACTGCCGTACCTGCCTCAACTGCCGTGCCTGCCTCACATGCCGTGCCTGCCTCACATGCCGTGCCGGCATCAACTGCCGTACCTGCCTCACATGCCGTGCCTGCCTCACATGCCGTGCCTGCCTTACATGCCGTGCCTGCCTCAACTGTCGTGCCTGCCTCACATGCCGTGCCTGCCTCACATGCCGTGCCTGCCTCAACTGCCGTGCCTGCCTCACATGCCGTGCCTGCCTCACATGCCGTGCCGGCATCACCACCACCATGTGAGAAATCTTTAAGGAATTCTGATAAAGAAAGAGATCTAGGGGTGGTTCTAAATAGAAAACTATCACCTGAGGACCATATAAAGAACATTGTGTGAGGAGCCTATGCCATGCATTCCAACTTCAGAATTGCTTTTAAATACATGGATGGCGAAATACTAAAGAAATTGTTCACCACTTTTGTTAGTCCAAACCTAGAATATGCAACAGTTGTGGGGTGCCCATATTGTGTGCCCATATTGGGGTGCCATCACATTTAAACCAACCAAGCCCACAAATACGTCAACATCAACCAGCATTACACCGTCTAACATACTCTGTCAGATGTAACAACTAAATTTGTGAATTCAAGACCTAATCTATTGTATAACACAGTGTTAATACGAGAAAAACATTACTTACATTCGAAGCCGTGTTTTAAAATGGTGGCGATCTTGTACTGACGCTCCAAACTGTGTGTTCGTTTGCGTATGATGAACGTGTGACAATTTACTACAACAATTATTTAATTATTCTTATTCTTTATTTTACTATTTTTAGGGTACATGAAATTTCAAACTTATTTGCACACAATAATATAATTGCATTGTCATAACCTTTATATATTATGGAAAATACGATGACATGAACGAAGTCAAAGTGAAGTTGAAGTCAAAGTCATTCGCCGAACGTATTAGTCATTTTTTTTCTCCCAAACGATAGGGGATAACAAATCCACAGAGAATATAAGTGTACAGTAAAGTCAATTTTATTCAGGAAAGTACATACATAGTTGATTTACAAACATAATGTTGGATTTATAGATAGAGCTAGTGCATACAATACCTAAAGCCACTATAGTAGGCATAGCATTTCAGGCAACCGGGCAGTATATATGGACCCCTTACTCAAATCTCTGAATATGTTAGATATTAAGTCCCTGCACATACTCTCATGTGCATTTTATATATATAAAACGCTGCACTGTAATGTCAATCCTGACCTTAAAAGCTTCCTAGAAGGTTGTAACAGATCCCATGAGCACCACACCAGATACAAATACCTATTTGATATTCCAAGAGTACGACTTAGTCAAACTAGAAATGCTTTACAAATCAAGGGACCTCGAATGTGGAATGACCTTCCCAATTATGTTAAAAACTGTACCTCTCCCAACCAGTTTAAGATAAATAAAGAAAAATTTATAAGTTAAGAAAAATTCCACAAATCAACAACCCTGTTACTGACCCAGTATTTACCCAAGTCTTTCCTAAATCTAAACTTATCCAATTTATACCCATTGTTTCGTGTTCTATCTTGTGTTGACAATTTTAATACCCTATTAATATCCCCTTTGTTATATCCATTCAGGAAATTGTGGTTGATCTCGAACCCATTGAAAATGTGACGACTTATACTGAATTTTGTAACTATATCATCAAGATTGTAACCAGCTTAGCTAAATGTAGTGTGGGGTTCAGTCCCTAAGCTCATATATGTGCCTCTGTAACCATTTACGTTACAGGGCAAAAACATAAGAACAAAGGTAACTGCAGAAGGCCTATTGGCCCATACCAGGCAGCTCCTATCTAGAACAGATAACATAACAAACATAACAACAGTAAAAACATTTAGTGTGTGTTTGACGCTCACTGATATGTTCCAGCGTTGTTTTATATATGGTGCTATTCTATCTTATGCTTTGTTGTTCTTTTATACCTACGGGCTCATAGAACATTCTATTGCGAAAACATTGGCACAAAAATGAATGACGTACATACAATAATAATGTCAGGACAGTGAAATAATTATAAACTTTCAAAGCGCTGTATCGCCCATGTGTCGTCGTGTCACCAATACTGGGTAACAGTTCTGCCACTTCCCACACTCTTGCGGGTAGGCCACGACCATTATTCTACATTTATATTCATATCACCGTGTTGGGAATTTCATTGCGAGTCCATTGATACCAAAATTAACGCTGTAGGACAAGTGTGGAAGTGATAACAATCCCAAGAGTAAAAACATTTTGTTGCTGTTGGGCACTCACGGCGAGTCATCTACGTAGTTATTTATTTAGTGCTGGTATCCATATAACTTTTTGTGACCGTTTTTACTGATGTTCTAGAGAATGTTATTGCGAACACGTTGGTACCAAAATTTATTTATTTATTTATTTATTTATGCATATACAAGAATGTACATAAGGAATGTGAGGATACAGTTATGGTAATTACAGTCTTGTAAAGCCACTAGCACGTGCAGCGTTTCGGGCAGGTCCTTAATCTAAGAAAATTTTAAGGAGGTAAATACTTGCAAAATTTATAGACAAAAAAATGATAACAGATTACATGGAATGAAAAAAAAAAAGATGAGAGAAAATTATAGGTACAGTATATTAAAGCACATAGGTAGCTATGATTGATTGCAATGACAGCTTAAAATGGTAGTTGACAACAAATTGGTAGGCACAATACAGCAGAAACAATATAATATAAAAATGAAATACATAGCTCGAGAACTAAGGTCAGGAGAGTAAAAAGAGTATACACATTTTTGTTTTGACGCTTAAGGTTATTGTGAGTACTCATTGCCTGCCTAGAAACTGGAATTCTGGTTGATCTCGAACCCATTGATAATGTGACGACTTACCTGGTTGATACCTGGTTGATGGGGTTCTGGGAGTTCTTCTACTTCCCAAGCCCGGCCCGAGGCCAGGCTTGACTTGTGAGAGTTTGGTCCACCAGGCTGTTGCTTGGAGCGGCCCGCAGGCCCACATACCCACCACAGCCCGGTTGGTCCGGCACTCCTTGGAGGAATATATCTAGTTTCCTCTTGAAAATGTCCACGGTTGTTCCGGCAATATTTCTTATGCTTGCCGGGAGGACGTTGAACAACCGCGGACCTCTGATGTTTATTCAGTGTTCTCTGATTGTGCCTATGGCACCTCTGCTCTTCACTGGTTCTATTTTACATTTTCATCCATATCGTTTACTCCAGTACGTTGTTATTTTACTGTGTAGATTTGGTACTTGGCCCTCCAGTATCTTCCAGGTGTATATTATTTGATATCTCTCTCGTCTTCTTTCTAGTGAGTACATTCTGAATTTTGTAACTATATCATCAAGATTGTAACCAGCTTAGCTAAATGTAGTGTGGGGTTCAGTCCCTAAGCCCATATATGTGCCTCTGTAACCATTTAGGTTACAGGGCAAAAACATAAAAACAAAGGTAACTGCAGAAGGCCTATTGGCCCATACCAGGCAGCTCCTATCTATAACAGATAAACACTAAGTACTACCTAATTAACTCAATGTAACCTACCTAACCACCAAAATGTCAATCCATATCTTTTATTTTAAACAATGCTGTTTTGTTGACCAAATTGTATTTTTACTCTTTTTCTGCCATGTTTCTCCCCCCCCCCCGTTTTTTCCCTTTTTTCTTATTTTTTCTCAACACAATTTATACTTTAATTATGCGGATCAGGACATCACCTGATCAAACACATCAAACATCGTTTGACCACCATCAAACACACACATTTGGTGTGTGTTTGACGCTCACTGATATGTTCCAGCGTTGTTTTATATATGGTGCTATTCTATCTTACGCTTTGTTGCTCTTTTTTACCTACGGGCTCATAGAACATTCTATTGCGAAAACATTGGCACGAAAATGAATGACGTACATACAATAATAATGTCAGGACAGTGAAATAATTATAAACTTTCAAAGCGCTGTATCGCCCATGTGTCGTCGTGTCACCAATACTGGGTAACAGTTTCGCCACTTCCCACACTCTTGCGGGTGGGCCGCGACCATTATTCTACGTTTATATTCATATCACCGTGTTGGGAATTTCATTGCGAGTCTATTGATACCAAAATTATCGCTGTAGGACTAGTGTGAAAGTGATAACAATCCCAAGAGTAAAAGCATTTTGTTGCTGTTGGGGGCTCACGGCGAGTCATCTACGTAGTTATTTATTTGGTGCTGGTATCGTTATACATTTCGTGACTTTTTTACTAATGTTCTTCTACGAAATTTTATTGCGAACACGTTGATATCAAAATGAAATACGTACCTTGAGAACTAAGGTCAGGAAAGTAAAAAGAGTATACACATTTTTGTTTTGACGCTTAAGGTTTTTGTGAGTACTCATCGCACTTTGTACTTTTGGTTTTAAATTCTTACTAATCATAACTCCAAGTTCCCTTTCGAAATACCCGACTTCGCAATCACAACACCATCTATCTAGTATCTTGTAACTCTATCATATCATTACCTAACCTCAAAACTTTACATTTATCAGCATTGAACTGCATCTGTCAACCTTTTGCCCATTTCAAAACTCTATTTAGATCAACTTGAAGAGATAGTGAGTCTTCTTCTGTGTTATTTCCCGACCGATTTTTGTATCATCGGCAAATTTGCAAATGTTGTTACTCAAACCTGAATCTAAATCATTTATATATACTTTATTATAAACAACAGAGGTCCCAGGACAGAGCTTTGAGGTACTCAACCTACAACATTTTCCAACTCTGACTTATTTATTTATTTATTTTATTTATTTATGCATATACAAGAATGTACATAAGGAATGTGAGGATACAAATATGGTAATTACAGTCTTGTAAAGCCACTAGCACGCGCAGCGTTTCGGGCAGGTCCTTAATCTAAGAAAATTTTAAGGAGGTAAATACTTGCAAAATTTATAGACAAAAAAATGATAACAGATTACATGGAATGAAAAGAAAGAAGATGAGAGAAAATTATAGGTACAGTATATTAAAGCACATAGGTAGCTATGATTGATTGCAATGACAGCTTAAAATGGTAGTTGACAACAAATTGGTAGGCACAATACAGCAGAAACAATATAAGATTGATTGCAATGACAGCTTGGATGGTAGTTGACAAAAATTGGTAGTCACAATACAGCATATGGCTAGCACATAAAAGAAGACAGCAATGAACACAATGATAAGGTTGTTTGATGTTTATGTTTTTTTTACATAAAAATTAGGAGATTGGGTAACACTAGGTACAGAGCAAATTTAAAGCTCAGTGTAGGAAACTAAATAGATGAAGTTAGGTACTTTTTGGTTTTGCTTTTAAATAAGGCAAAAGTTTTACAGTTTTTCAATTCACTAGGGAGTGAGTTCCATAGACTAGGTCCCTTAATTTGCATAGAGTGTTTACACAGATTAAGTTTGATCCTGGGAATATCAAAGAGATATTTATTTCTGGTGTGGTGATAATGGGTCCTATTACATCTGTCCAGGGAGAGTTTCAGAGCATGGTTTGCATTTAAGAACAGGGTTTTGTAAATGTAGTTGACACAAGAGAATGTGTGGAGGGAGTTAATATTTAGCAAGTTTAGGGATTTAAACAAGGGAGCTGAGTGTTGTCTGAAAGCAGAGTAGTTATTATTCTGATAGCAGATTTTTGCTGTGTGATGATGGGCTTAAGGTGGTTTGCAGTGGTAGACCCCCATGCACAGATACCATAATTATGATAGGGGTAGATTAGTGCATAATATAGTGAGAGGAGAGCAGAGTTAGGAACATAATATCTGATTTTGGAGAGTATACCAACTGTCTTAGAGACTTTCTTAGTTATGTGTGAATGTGGGTGCTGAAGTTGAGTCTCTTGTCTAGGAATAGGCCAAGAAACTTGCCATCATTTTTATTACTGATGTTAATGTTGTCTATCTGTAGCTGAATTGCATTTGATGATTTGCTTCCAAATAAGATGTAGTAAGTCTTTTCGATGTTTAATGTTAGTTTGTTCGTTGACATCCATAAGTGGACTTTTTTTTAATTCATTATTCACAACATTATTTAGTGTATGTGGGTTGAGGTTTGAGTAGATAAGGGTAGTATCGTCAGCAAACAATATAGGTTTGAGAATATTAGAGACATTAGGCAGATCGTTTATATATATAAGAAATAGAAGAGGTCCTAAGATGCTGCCCTGTGGCACTCCAACGGTAATTGGTAGAGTGGAAGAAGTTGTATCATTGATGGTTACATATTGGTGTCTGTCACTAAGAGAGGATCGGATGTAGTCAAGGGCAAGGCCTCGGATTCCATAATGCTGGAGTTTAAGTAAGAGGTAGTTGTGATTAACAGTATCAAAGGCTTTTCTTAGGTCAATGAAGAGTCCAATCGGAAACTCATTTTTGTCAAGGGCTGAGTAGATAATGTCAAGGAGACTAATGATTGCATCATTGGTGCTCTTTTGGGACCGGAAGCCAAACTGGCAGGGGCTGAGTATGTCGAATTTTACGAGGTAGGAATAGAGCTGTTTGTAAATAATTTTTTCAAATATTTTTGATAGAATGGGTAGATTTGATATTGGTCTATAATTGTTTATGTCCGCTGGATTGCCTCCTTTATGGACTGGCGTTACTCTTGCTTTTTTGAGGATATCAGGGAAGGTGTGATACTCTATAGATTTGTTGAACAGTAGTGCTATGGGTGGGGCAAGGGCATGGGAGGATCTCTTGTACACAATGGACGGAATTTCACTGGTGTTCCCTGCCTTGGTTTTTAGAGAATGTATGATGGACACAACATCTGCCGGGCTGATTGGTGAAAGGAGAAGAGAGTTTGGATAGCTGCCTGAGAGATATGTGTTAATATGTGTCTGAGTCTGTGGGATTTTACTGGCAAGATTAGCACCAACCGATGAAAAGAAACTATTAAATTCATTTGCCATTTCTAAGTCAGTTGACGGTATACCCCCATCCTTGTAGAGTTTTATTTGGTTATGTGAGTGTTGTTTAGTTCCTAGGATACTAGAGATAGTTTTCCAAGTGCTTTTCATGTTGCCTTTAGTGATTTAGTTTAGTCTGCCGTTTAAAGAAAAAAAGAGCATATCAATGTTATATCACAGAAAACGAATTTATCATAAACTCATGTATTTGTCTTACAGGCTATGGTGCCGATGTCAGAATTGTCAAAATGATGTACTTTGCATACATCAGATCTTTAGTGGATTATGCTGCACCTCTGCTTGTTTTGATGCCTGAAAGAAAGCTTGGAGGGCTTGAAAAATTGCAGAACGAAGCCTTGAGGATAATCCTTGGGTGCCCTCGTACCACAAAGATACTTAATATGAGAAAGGAACTTAATATTCTGAGCGTTTTTGATCGTGTTACTGAAATTAACTGTCAAATTGGTATAAAAATGCTTAGGCTAACTCATCCTTATCCTTGCACAGAAGCCCTCCAGAATTTCTTTATTGAAGATCAGCATTGTTCCAAATGGATAACAAAAACTGGAACTCAACTCAGAATGTATGGGGTTCATGATTTGTACCAAGAGAAACAACAACAGCACTTTCCTGCACCATGGGAGGTTACACCCTTTCCAGTTTTAATCCCTCCCTTTCCACCCATGAAGCAAATTAGAGATCAGCCCAAGCTTCGTCTTGAGGCAAAGCTCAACGCCTTAAGCCATATTGATGCTCTGTCCACAGAGCATTCTCTCTCTCAAATTATATACACTGATGGTTCCCTACACCGCACCACGGGTGCAGCTGGAAGTGCAGTTGTCCTGACAATGGGCGATGGCCTATACTTTGAGTGGGGAGTCCGTATAAACAACTGGGCCTCTACCTTTCAGACTGAACTATTTGCCTTGATCCTTGCACTGAAATGTGTACAAGTCTCAAAACTTGATACATTAATTGTAAGTGACTCCTTATCATCCTTAAATGCTCTCAACTCTTTAAGACATAACTGTAACATGCTTGTGTCGGAAGCTAGACACAAATGCAACAAAATTATTAAGGACGGTAACAGAGTCTATTTCATGTGGTCTCCATCTCATGTTGGGCTCCGAATGCATGATAGAGCTGATAAGTTAGCCAAAGAATCTGCCTTTAAAGGAGCCGTTGAGTGTAACCTTGGATTGTCAATGAACAATCTGAGAGCAGCAGTACACCGAGAACTTCAACAAGATCTTGTAGATCTGAGGCAAAGTGAAATTGACACCAGTAATTCCATCTATCATCATACTATCATGCAAGAGGAGCTACACATCTATGGATCATCCAATAAAATCATCAGACTTCTAGATGTTACTACTGCTCGGCTTAGACTCGGTTACAAGTATCTCTGGGAATTCTCATTATCTGCTGATGTAGACCTGACCAAATGTAAACTGTGTCAACAAAATTATTCGCACACCCTCCGTCACTATGTGATGGAGTGCGAAAAGATACATGAATTTACAGACAATTCTATAACCAATGTTCCAGCGATGTGTCAATATTTAATTCAAAACGATCTGCTACCAGAAATTTTAGCCAAATATCCCCAGTTTGCTAACTGTAGATAACAACTAAGTGATTGTAACCTATCCACCGCTGCCCACTGGATGGGGGGCGGTGTGCAGGACAAACATATAAATTTTGATACTAGCTCTCCACATATGTCAGTTGCTTAATTTAGAACCTGTACTTGAGGTCGATCTCGAACCCATTGTTGATGTGATGACTTATATTGAATTTTGTAACTAGCTCATCAAGATTGTAACTTGCTTAGCTAAATGAATTGTGGGGTTCAGTCCCTGAGCCCATTATGTACCTCTGTAACCCTTTCCACTACCGCCCACAAGATGGGTATGGGGTGCATAATAAATGAACTAAACTAACTAACTCATATTGAACTGTTCCATCTCATGTTGGAATAGTGCTCAACGAGGTGGCGGATGACTTGGCCAAACGTGCCACATCAAAACCACAAGTTGACATTGAATGTGAATTCACAATGAGACAAATAAGAAGCAAAATCAGAAATATTCAGGCACAGGCGGGAGTGGAGAGGAGAGAGATAATGTATGAGAGTAGTCAAACCATGCAACACTACATGTATGTGAGTCAAAACACCCATTTCACTTATGGTAAAAGGAGAAATGCTTGGAGTGACTCTGTGTACATGTGGCTCAGGCTTGGGTACAAATATTACTGGGAATATGGGATAGATGTTCATGATAATGACACGAAGTGTAAACTATGTGGTATGTTAAGGTCTCACACCCTGGCCCATTATGTTCTTGATTGTCCGTTGATTAATGTATATAGAAACACTGAGATAAGGACTGTTCCTGAACAAATAGCCTGGATGTGTCACAACGGAAAGGTTGATGATATTCTTGTGAGATATAAGAATTTTGCACCAAGACTGTAATATTTTGTTGAATTATCTGCAGGTGTCTTGCAAATTGTCTATACAGTATACCTAGGTCATAAAAGTATTTGTGTGTACGTCTGATAACATACTACTTGTGAAGGAGGAAATGTATATGTTTATCTCTCAGAATGTTTGGTAATATGTTTATTTGTGATGTGTGTCTATGTATGTATTAACACGTTGTACTGAATGGGGTGAGAATAGCTTGAGCTACCTCATCCCTTTGTTTTTCATGCCCAAAATGCTTTGCGTAATAGTGGGTTTAGGCATTGTATGTACTAGCCCTATCTATAAACTCATTACTCTTTGTAAAATCTCTTGTATGTATGTACCTTACCTAAATAGACATTTGATTTGATTTGAGTATTATAAACAACAGAGGTCCCAGGACAGAGCTTTGAGGTACTCAACCTACAACATTTTCCAACTCTGACTTAACCCCATTTATACTAACTCTGTTGAGCGTTGACCATTTATACATCAACTCTGTTGATGTGAGCACTTAATTGGCGGTCAGTGGTGGAGCTTAATTCCTAAAAAGTAATATATACTTTCGATCGTGATTTAGTTTAGTCTGCCGTTTAAAGAAAAAAAGAGCATATCAATGGTATATCACAGAAAACGAATTTATCATAAACTCATGTATTTGTCTTATCATATTGAACTGCATTCATATTTAAAAATATAACAATATGAATATCCAAATTTCTGTAAATCCCCTACCATGTTGGAATCTGTGGAAATGAATGAGCAAATGTGCTGGCTGAAGGCGCTGAAGGAAACCACATTGGTTTCATTTTGGATACAAATGTCCATGGAGATTCAGAATGGAAACTAATTATATAGTTGAACCTGCAGAGAGGAGTTTAAGAATCTGTGTTGAGAGTGATGGACACAGCCTTCACAATTATACTTCAGAGAATGTAAACATCTAAGAGTCATTAGAAATATGTGTAGAATAATAAACCCTACATTGTTTGAGTTAGGGAAAACACCATTTGTCATATAGATACTAGCTGTTCCTAAAGATTCACCCATTTTGCACCAGCAAGATAACATATAAGATTTTAAGGGTTGACGAATGTTAATCTTCTTGTTTGATAAACTGTGCACTTGAGACATAGTTAATAAGAACACATCAATATATAAGACAACAAAAAGTTTTCAAATTCTTTCACACCACTTTCCAGCAACTTTTATAATTTATATAAATTATTTTAGGGAATAATACATAAATTATATATTTAAACATCATATAGTGTTTAGTGGAATGCATAAGGAGTCAAATTGTGTTAAAAAGAGCGATTTTTAGAAAATTTGGAAAACTATTTTTTTCTGATCACATTATAACTAAATGGATTTTAAAGGTTTCACTCAGCCAATATATATCATTCACAATTTATTAATGAATTTGACAAAAAACACCATAAATTTTATATTTAAACATGTAAAAACTATTTGTTTTACATTTGGAACAAAATAGTTGTAGAAAAAGAATTTAAAATAAAACCTTTGTGTTTTGATTTTTTGATTAAAAGTTTCTCAAAGGCTCTCCTGCACCATTCTCAATGCAAATCATTCCCACACCTATGGGAAGAGATAGGCGAACGTTTCCTAGATGATTTGTGTTTGCTGGGCACACCACTACACCAGTGTACTACACAACACCGCTATACCAGGCTACTTAACCTCACCACTATACCAGGCTACTACACCATGCCACTACACCAGGGTACTATACCATGCCACTACACCAGGGTTCTACACCACACCACTATATCAGGGTACTACACCACACCCATATACAAAGTTACTTCACCACACCACTATACTAGGCTACTACACCACAGGACGACACCAGGGTACTACACCACACCACTATATCAGGCTACTACACCACAGAACTACTCCAAGGTAGTAAACCACACCACTCTACCAGGCTACTACACCACACCACTATACCAGGCTACTACACCATACTACTATACAAGGGTACTACACCACACCACTACACCAGGCAACTAAACCATGCCACTTCACCAGGGTAATATACCATGCCACTATACCAGGGTACTACACCACACCACTATACCAGGGTACTACACAACACCACTATACAAGGGTACTTAACCACACCACTATACCAGGCTACTACACCACACCACGACACCTGGGTACTACACCACACCACTATATCAGGTTACTACACCACACCACTATACAAGAGTAATACACCACACCAATACACCAGGGTACTACACTACACCAGGGTACTTCACACAACCACTATACCAGGCTACTACACCAGGGTACTACACCACTTCACTATACCAGGCTACTACACCATGCCACTACTCCAGGGTACTACACCACACCAGTATACCAGGGTACTACACCACACCACTCTACCTGGCTACTACACCACATCACTACACCAGGGTACGACACAACATCACTATACCAGGCTATTACCCAACAAAACTACACGAGGGTTCTACACCACACAACTATACCAGGCTACTACACCACACCACTACACCACACCACTACACCAGGGCACTACTTCCCACCACTACACCAGGGAACTACACAATTCCACTACACCAGGCCACTACACAACACCACTATACCAGGGTACTAAACGACACCACTATACCAGGGTAGTTCACCACACCACTATACCAGGCTACTACACCACACCACTACACCAGGGTACTCTACCACACCACTACTGCAGGCTGCTACACCACACCACTACACCAGGTTACTACACCACTTCACTACACCAGGCTACTACACCACAACACTATACCAGGGTACTACACCACCCCACTATACCAGGCTACATCACCACACCACTACACCAGGGTACTACACTTCTCCACCATACCAGGCTACAACACCACACCACTACACCAGGGTACTACACCACACCACAATACCAGGCTTCTACACCACACCTGTACACCAGGGTACTACATAACACCACTACACTAGGGTACTACACCACACCACTAAACCAGGCTACTACACCACACCACTATTACAGGCTACTACACCACACCACTATACCAGGCTACTACACCACACCACTACGCCAGGCTACATCACCACACAATTACACCAGGGAACTACACCGCAATACCATGGTACTACACCACACTACTACACCAGGCTACTACACCCACCACTATACCAGGGTACTACACCACAATATTTTACCTGCATACTACACCATGCCACTATACCAGGCTACTACAGCACACCACTACACCAATGTACTACACCACACAACAATACCAGGCTACTACACCACACCACTTCACAAGTCCTCTACTCCAGGGAACTACACTACACCACTACACCAGGGTACAACACCACACCACTAAACCAGGCTACTGCACCATACCACTATTCCAGGCTACTACACCACACCACTATACTAGGGTACTACACCACACCACTGTAACAGGCTACTACACCACACTACTATACCAAGCTACTACACCACACCACTATACCAGGCTACTACACCACACCACTACAACAGGCTACTACACCACACCACTACACTAGGGAACTACACCACACCACTACATAAGGCTACTACACCACACCACTACATCAGGATACTACACCACACCACTACACCTGGCTACAACACCACACCACTACACCTGGCTACTAAACCACACCACTATACCAGAGTACTACACCACCCCACTATACTAGGGTACTACACCACAACACTACACCAAGCTACTACACCACACCACTATACCAGGGTAATACACCACACCAATATAACAGGGAACTACACCACAACACTACACCAAGCTACTACACCACGCCACTATTCCAGGCAACTTCACCCCACCACTACACCAGGGTACTACACCACACCACTATACAAGACTACTACACCACACCACTACACCTCACTACTTCACCAGGGTACTACACCACACAACTACATCAGGATACTACACCACACCACTATACCAGGCCACTTCACTACACCACTATACCAGGCTACTACACAACACCACTACACCAGACTACTACACCACACTACTATACCAGGCTACTACACCACACCACTATATCAGGCTACTACACCACACCACTATACCAGGCAACTAAACCATGCCACTACACCAGGGTACTCTATCATGCTTCAACACCTGGGTTCTACACCACTCCATTATATCAGGGTACTACACCACACCCATGTACAAGGTTACTTCACCACACCACTATACCAGGCTACTACACCACAGGACGACACCAGGGTACTACACCTCACCACTATATCGGGCTACTACACCACACCACTACTCCAGGGCATTACACCACACCACTATACCAGGCTACTACACCACACCACTATACCAGGGTACTACACCACACCACTATACCAGGCAACTAAACCATGCTGCTTCACCAGGGTATTAAACCATGCCCCTATACAAGGGTACTACACCACACCACTATACTAGGGTACCACACGACACCACTATACAAGGGTACTTCAATACACCACTGTACCAGACTACTACACCACACCACGACACCAGGGTACTACACCACACCACTGTATCAGGCTACAACACCACACCACTATACAAGGGTAATACACCACACCACTATACCAGGGCACTACACCACACCACTACACCAGGGTACTACACATAACCACTATACCAGGCTACTACACCACACCACTACACCAAGGAACTACACCACTTCACTATACCAGGCTACTACACCACGCCACTACTCCAGTGTACTACACCACAACACTATACCAGGGTACTACACCACACCACTCTACCTGGCTACTACACCACACCACTACACCAGGGAACGACACAACACCACTATACCAGGCTATTACACAACAAAACTACACCACACAACTATACCAAGCTACTCCACCACACCACTACACCACACCACTACACCAGGGTACTACATCACACCACTACACCAGGGAACTACACAACACCTCTACACCAGGCAACTACACCACACCACTATACCAGGCTACTACACCACACAACTATACCAGGCTACATCACCACACCACTACACCAGGGTACAACACCAAACCACCATACCAGGCTACAACACCACACCACTACACCAGGGTACTACACCACACCACAATACCAGGCTTCTACATCACACCACTACACCACACCTCTACACCAGGGTACTACATCACACCACTACACTAGGGTAATACACCACACCACTAAACCAGGCTACTACACCACACCACTATTACAGGCTACTAAACGACACCACTATTACAGGCGACTACACCACACCACTATACCAGGGTACTACACCACACAACTATAGCGGCAACTACACCACACTACTACACCAGGCTACTAGACCACACCACTATACCAGGCAACTATACCACCCCACTATAACAGGGTGCTACAACACTCCACTATACCAGGCTATTACACCACACCACTATGCCAGGCTACATCACCACACCATTACACCAGGGTACTACACCACACCATAATACCAGGGTACTACACCACAACACTACACCAGGCTACTACACCACCCCACTATACCAGGGTAATAGTCACACCACTATACCAGGGTACTACACCACGCCACTATTCCAGGCAAACACACCACACCACTACACCAGGGTACTACACCATACTACTATACATGGCTACTACACCACACCACTACACCTCACTACTTCACCAGGGTACTAAACCACACAACTTCACCAGGGTACTACACCACACCACTACACCAGGCCACTTCACCACACCACTATACCAGGCTACTACACCACACTACTACATGAGACTTCTACACCACACTACTATACCAGGCTTCTACACCACACCTCTATACCACGGTACTACACCAAACCACTATACCAGGCAACCAAACCATGCCACTACACAAGGGTACTACAGCACGCCACTACACCAGGGTACTACACCCCACCACTATACCAGAGTACTACACAACACCACTATACAAAGGTACTTCACCACACCACTATACCAGGCTTCTCCACCACACCACGACTCTAGGGTACTGCACCATACCACTATACCAGGCTACTACACCACACCGCTATACCAGGGTGCTACATCACACCACTACACCAGGCTACTACACCACACCACTATACCATTGTAATACACAACCCCACTATACCAGGGTACTACACCACACCACTATACCATGGTAGTACACTACACCTCTATACCAAGCTACTTCACCACACCACTACACCAGGATACTACACCACACCACTACACCTCACCACTATACAAGGGTACTACACCACACCACTACACCAGGGTACTACACCACACCACTATGCCAGGCTACTTCACCTCACCACTATACGAGGCTACTTCACCACACCACTATACCAGGCTACTACACCACACCACTATACCAGGGTACTACACCACACTACTATAACAGGCAACTAAACCATGCCACTACACCAGGGTACTATACCATGCCACTACACCAGGGTACTACACCTCAACACTATACCAGGCAACTACACCACACCACGACACCAGGGTACTACACCACATCACTATGTCAGGCTACTACACCCCACCACTACTCCAGGGTAGTACACCACACCACTATAACAGGCTCCTACACCACACCACTATACCAGGTTACTATACCACACCACTACACCAGGCAACTACACCACACCACTACACCAGGGTACTACACGACACCACTATACCAGGCTACTTCACCTCACCACTATACCAGGCTACTTCACCACACCACTATACCAGGCTACTACACCACACCACTATACCTGGCAACTAAACCATGCCACTACAACAGGGTACTATACCATGCCACTATACCAGGCTATTACACCACAGCACTATACCAGGGTACTACACCACACCACTATACAAGGGTACTTCGCCACATTACTATACCAGGCTACTACACCACACCACGACACCAGGGTAATACACCACACCACTATATCAGGCTACTACACCCCACCACTACTCCAGGGTAGTATACCACACCACTATACCAGGCTACTACACCACAGCACTATACCAGGCTACTACACCACACCACTATACCAGGCAACTAAACCATGCCACTACACCAGGGTACTCTATCATGCTTCTACACCTGGGTTCTACACCACTCCACTATATCAGGGTACTACACCACACCCATATACAAGGTTACTTTACCACATAACTATACCAGGCTACTACACCACAGGACGACACCAGGGTACTACACCTCACCACTATATCGGGCTACTACACCACACCACTACTCCAGGGCAGTACACCACACCACTATACCAGGCTACTACACCACACCACTATACCAGGGTACTACACCACACCACTATACCAGGCAACTAAACCATGCTGCTTCACCAGGGTAATAAACCATGCCCCTATACAAGGGTACTACACCACACCACAATACTAGGGTACCACACGACACCACTATACAAGGGTACTTCAATACACCACTGTACCAGACTACTACACCACACCACGAATCCAGGGTACTACTCCACACCACTGTATCAGGCTACAACACCACACCACTATACAAGGGTAATACATCACACCACTATACCAGGGTACTACACCACACCACTACACCAGGGTACTACACATAACCACTATACCAGGCTACTACACCACACCACTACACCAAGGAACTACACCACTTCACTATACCAGGCTACTACACCACGCCACTACTCCAGTGTACTACACCACAACACTATACCAGGGTACTGCACCACACCACTCTACCTGTTTACTACACCACACCACTACACCAGGGAACGACACAAGACCACTATACCAGGCTATTACACAACAAAACTACACCAGGGTTCTACACCACACAACTATACCAGGCTACTCCACCACACCACTACACCACACCACTACACCAGGGTACTACATCACATCACTACACCAGGGAACTACATCACATCACTACACCAGGGAACTACACAACACCACTACACCAGGCAACTACACCACACCACTATACCAGGATACTAAACGACACCAATATACCAGGGTAGTACACCACACCACTATACCAGGCTACTACACCACACCACTACACCTGAGTACAACACCACTCCACTACACCCGGCTACTACACCACACCTCTACACTAGGTTACTACACCACACCATTACACCAGGCTACTACACAAGAACACTATACCAGGGTACTTCACCTCCCCACTATACCAGGGTACTACACCTAACTACTATACCAGGCTACTACACCACACAACTATACCAGGCTACATCACCACACCACTACACCAGGGTACAACACCACACCACCATTACCAGGCTACAACACCACACCACTACACCAGGGTACTACACCACACCACAATACCAGGCTTCTACACCACACCACTACACCACACCTCTACACCAGGGTACTACATCACACCACTACACTAGGGTAATACACCACACCACTAAACCAGGCTACTACACCACACCACTATTACAGGCTACTACACGACACCACTATTACAGGCTAGTACACCACATCACTATACCAGGGTACTACACCACACAACTATAGAGGCAACTACACCACACTACTACACCAGGCTACTAGACCACACCACTATACCTGGCAATTACACCACACCACTATGCCAGGCTACATCACCACACCATTACACCAGGGTACTACACCACACCATAATACCAGGGTACTACACCACAACACTACACCAGGCTACTACACCACCCCACTATACCAGGGTAATAATCACACCACTATACCAGGGTACTACACCACGCCACTATTCCAGGCAAACACACCACACCACTACACCAGGGTACTACACCATACTACTATACAAGGCTACTACACCACACCACTACACCTCACTACTTCACCAGGGTACTAAACCACACAACTTCACCAGGGTACTACACCACACCACTACACCAGGCCACTTCACCACACCACTATACCAGGCTACTACACCACACTACTACACGAGACTTCTACACCACACTACTATACCAGGCTACTACACCACACCTCTATACCAGGGTACTACACCACACCACTATACCAGGCAAACAAACCATGCCACTACACCAGGGTACTACAGCACGCCACTACACCAGGGTACTACAGCACGCCACTACACCAGGGTACTACACCCCACCACTATACCAGCGTACTACACAACACCACTATACAAAGGTACTTCACCACACCACTATACAAAGGTACTTCACCACACCACTATACCAGGCTTCTCCACCACACCACGACTCTAGGGTATTGCACCATACCACTATACCAGGCTACTACACCACACCACTATACCAGGGTGCTACATCACACCACTACAACAGGCTACTACACCACACTACTATACCATTGTAATACACCACCCCACTATACCAGGGTACTACACCACACCACTATACAATGGTAGTACACTACACCTCTATACCAGGCTACTTCACCACACCACTACACCAGGATACTACACCACACCACTACACCTCACCACTATACAAGGGTACTACACCACACCACTACACCAGGGTACTACACCACACCACTATACCAGGCTACTTCACCTCACCACTATACGAGGCTACTTCACCACACCACTATACCAGGCTACTACACCACACCACTATACCAGGGTACTACACCACACTACTATAACAGGCAACTAAACCATGCCACTACACCAGGGTACTATACCATGCCACTACACCAGGGTACTACACCTCACCACTATACCAGGGTACTACACCACACCACTATACAAGGGAACTTCACCTCAACACTATACCAGGGAACTACACCACACCACGACACCAGGGTACTACACCACATCACTATGTCAGGCTACTACACCCCACCACTACTCCAGGGTAGTACACCACACCACTATACCAGGCTCCTACACCACACTACTATACCAGGTTACTATACCACTCTACTACACCAGGCTGCTGCACCACACCACTACACCAGGGTACTACACGACACCACTATACCAGGCTACTTCACCTCACCACTATACCAGGCTACTACACCACACCACTATACCAGGCTACTACACCACACCACTATACCAGGCAACTAAACCATGCCACTACAACAGGGTAATATACCATGCCACTACACCAGGGTACTACACCACACCACTATACCAGGGTACTGCTCGCAACCACTATACAAGGGTACTTCGCCACACTACTATACCAGGCTACTACACCACACCACGACACCAGGGTAATACACCACACCACTATATCAGGCTACTACACCCCACCACTACTCCAGGGTAGTATACCACACCACTATACCAGGCTACTACACCACAGCACTATACCAGGCTACTACACCACACCACTATACCAGGCTACTACACCACACCACTATACCTGGCAACTAAACCATGCCACTAAAACAGGGAACTATACCATGCCACTATACCACTTTACCAGGGTACTACACCACACCACTATACCAGGGTACTACACCACACCACTATACAAGGGATCTTCACCACACCACTATACCAGGCTACTACACCACACCATGACACCAGGGTAATACACCACACCACTATATAAGGCTACTACACCACACCACTATACCAGGGTAATACACCACACCACTATACCAGGGAACTACACCACACCACTATACCAGGGTACTACACACAAGCACTATACCAGGCTACTACACCACACCACTTCACCACGGAACTACACCACTTCACTATACCTGGCTACTACACCACAGCACTATACCTGGCTACTACACCTCACCACTATACCAGGGTACTACACCACACTACTATACAAAGCAACTAAACCATGCGACTACACCAGGGTACAATACCATGCCACTACACCAGGGTACTGCACCCCACTACTATACCAGGGTACTATACCACACTGCTATACAAGGGTTCTTCACCACACCACTATACCAGGCTACTACACCACATCACGACACCAGGGTACTACACCATACCACTATATCAGGCTACTACATCACACCACTATACCAGGGTAATACACCACACCACTATACCAGGGAACTACACCACACCACTACACCAGGTTACTACACACAATCACTATACCAGGCTACTACACCACACCACTTCACCACAGTACTACACCACTTCACTATACCAGGCTACTACACCACGCCACTACTCCAGGGTACTACACCACACCACTATACCAGGGTACTACACCACACCACTCTACCTGGCTACTACAAATACACCACTACTCAAGGGTACTACACCACACTACTATTCCAGGCTACTACACCACACCACTATCCCATGGAACTACACCACACCACTATACCAGATTATGACACAACACCACTATACCAGGCTACTACACCACAAAACTACACCAGGGTACTACACCACACAACTATACCAGGCTACTACCCCATACTACTACACCACACAACTACACCAGGGTACTACATAACACCACTACACCAGGAAACTACATAACGCCATTACACCAGGCAAGTACACCACACCACTATTCCAGGGTACTACACGACACCACTATACCAGGCTAGTACACCACACCACTCTACCAGGCTACTACACCACACCACTACACCAGGCAACTACACCAAATCACTACACCATAGTGGGAGTCGGTATAGTGGGAGCCGGTCGGCCGAGCGGACAGCACGCTGGACTTGTGATCCTGTGGTCCTGGGTCGATCCCAAGCCCCGGCGAGAAATAATGGGCAGAGTTTCTTTCACCCTATGCCCCTGTAACCTAGCAGTAAAATAGGTACCTGGGTGTTAGTCAGCTGTCACGGGCTGCTTCCTGGGGGTGGGGCCTGGTCGAGGACCGGGCTGCGGGGACACTTAAAAAGCCCTGAAATCATCTCAAGATAACCTCAAGATACACAATGCTACTACACCACACCACTACACCAGGTTACTACACCAGGGTACTACACCACAACACTATACCAGGGTACTACACCACCCTACTTTACCTGGGTACTACACCACACCACTATACCAGGCTACTATACCACACCGCTATACCAGGCAATTATACCACACCACTACACCAGGGTACTACACCAGACAATTATACCAGGCTACTACACCACACAACTACACCAGGGTACTACACCACACCACAATACCAGGCTTCTACACCACATCACTACATCACACTTCTACACCAGGGGACTATGCCACACCACTACACCAGGGTACTACACCACACCACTATATCAGGCTACTACACCCCACCACTACTCCAGGGTAGTACACCACACCACTATACCAGGATACAACACCACAGCACTATACCAGGCTACTACATCTCACCACTATACCAGGGTGCTACACCACACTACTATACAAGGCAACTAAACCATGCCACTACACTAGGAGGGTACAATACCATGCCACTACACCAGGGTACTGCACCACACCACTATACCAGGGTACTATACCACACCACTATACAAGGGTTCTTCACCACACCACTATACCAGGCTACTACATCACATCACGACACCAGGGTACTACACCACACCACTATATCAGGCTACTACACCACACCACTATACCAGGGTAATACACCACACCACTATACCAGGGAATTACACCACACCACTACACCTCACCACTATACCATGTAACTACACCACACCACTACACCAGGGTACTACACCACACCACTATACCAATCTACTTCACCTCACCACTATACCAGGCTACTACACCACACCACTATACCAGGCTACTTCACCTCACCACTATACCAGGCTACTACACCACACCGCTATACCAGGGTACTACACCACACTACTATACCAGGCAACTAAACTATGCCACTACACCAAGGTACTATACCATGCTACTACAAGAGGGTACTACACCACACCACTATACCACGGTTCTACACCACACCACTATACAAGGGTACTTCACCACACCACTATACCAGGCTACTACACCACACCACGACACCTCACCACTATACCATGTTAATACACCACACCACTACTCCAGGGTACTATACCACACTACTATACCAGGCTACTACACCACACCACTATCCCATGGTCCTACACCACACCACTATACCAAGGTACGACACAACACCACTATACCAGGCTACTACACCACAAAACTACAACAGGGTATTACACCACACAACTATACCAGCCTACTACCCCACACTACTACACCACACAACTACTCCTGGGTACTACATCACACCACTACACCAGGGAACTACACAACACCACTACACCAGGCAACTACACCACACCACTATACCAGGGTACTACACGACTCCACTATACCAGGATAGTACACCACACCACTATTCCAGGCTACTACACCACACCACTACACCAGGGAACTACACCACATCACTACACAACGCTACTACACCACACCACTTCACCAGGTTACTACACCAGGCTACTACACCACAACACTATACCAGGGTACTACACCACACCACTATACCAGGCTACTTCACCTCACCACTATACCAATCTACTACACCACACCGCTATACCAGGGTACTACACCACACTACTATACCAGGCAACTAAACAATGCCACTACACCAAGGTACTATACCATGCCACAACAAGAGGGTACTACACCACACCACTATACCAGGGTTCTACACCACACCACTATACAAGGGTACTTCACCACACCACTATACCAGGCTACTACACCACACCACGACACCAGGGTACTACACCACACCACTATATCAGGCTACTACACCCCACCACTACTCCAGGGTAGTACACCACACCACTATACCAGGCTACTACACCACACCACTATACCAGGTTACTACACCACACCACTACACCAGGCTACTACACCACACCACTATACCAGGGTAATACACCACACCACTATACCAGGGTACTACACCTCATCACGACCCCAGGGTACTACACCACACCACTTTATCTGGCTACTATACCACACCACTACTCCAGGATACTACACCATACCACTATACCAGGCTACTACACCTCACCACTACACCTCACCACTATATCATGTTAATACTCCACACCAATACTCCAGGGTACTACACCACACTACTATACCAGGCTACTACACCACACCACTATCCCATGGTACTACACCACACCACTATACCAAGGTACGACACAACACTACTATACCAGGCTACTACACCACAATACTACAACAGGGTATTACACCACACAACTATACCAGGCTACTACCCCATACTACTACACCACACAACTACTCCAGGGTACTACATCACACCACTACACCAGGGAACTACACAACACCACTACACCTGGCAACTACACCACACCACTATACCAGGGTACTACACGACACCACTATACCAGGGTAGTACACCACACCACTATACCAGGCTACTACACCAGGGAACTAAACAACATCACTACACAATGGTACTACACCACACCACTACACCAGGTTACTACACCAGGCTACTACACCACAACACTATACCAGGGTACTACATCACCCTACTATACCTGGGTACTGCACCACACTACTATACCAGGCTACTATACCACACCACTATACCAGGCTACTATACCACACCACTACACCAGGGTACTACACCAGACAACTATACCAGGCTACTACACCACACCAGTACACCAGGGTACTACACTACACCACAATACCAGGCTTCTACACCACACTACTACACCACACTTCTACACCAGGGTACTACACCACACCACTAAACCAGGCTACTACACCACACCACTATTCCAGGCTACTACACCACACCACTGTACCAGGGTACTACACCACACCACTATACCAGGCTGCTACACCACACTACTAGACCACACCACTATACCAGGCTACTACACCACCCCACTATACTAGGCTACATCACCACACCATTACACCAGGGTACTACACCACACCACTATACCGGGGTACTACACAACACCACTACACCAGGCTACTACACCACACCACTGTACCAGGGTAATACACCACACCACTATTCCAGCGTACTACACCATGCCACTATACCAGGCTACAACACCACACCACTACACCAGGGTACTACACCACACCACAATACCAGGCTACTACACCACACCACTACACGAGACCTCTACACCAGGGAACTACACTACACCTCTACATCAGGGTACTACACCACACCACTAAACCAGGCTACTACACCATACCCCCTATTCCAGGCTACTACACCACACCACTATATCAGGGTACTACACCACACCACTATACCAGGCAATTACATAACACTACTATACCAGGCTACTACACCACACCACTATACCAGGCTACTACACCACACCACTACACAAGGCTACTACACCACACCACTACATCAGGCTACTACACAACACCACTATACCAGGGTACTACACGACACCACTATACCAGGGTAGTACACCACACCACTATACCAGGCTACTACACCAGGGAACTACACCACATCACTACACAATGGTACTACACCACACCACTACACCAGGTTACTACACCAGGCTACTACACCACAACACTATACCAGGGTACTACACCACCCTACTATACCTGGGTACTACACCACACTACTATACCAGGCTACTATACCACACCACTATACCAGGCTACTATCCCACACCACTACACCAGGGTACTACACCATACAACTATACCAGGCTACTACACCACACCAGTACACCAGGGTACTACACCACACCACAATACCAGGCTTCTACACCACACTACTATACCACACTTCTACAGCAGGGTACTACACCAGACCACTAAACCAGGCTACTACACCACACCACTATTCCAGGCTACTACACCACACCACTGTACCAGGGTACTACACCACACCACTATACCAGGCTGCTACACCACACTACTAGACCACACCACTATACCAGGCTACTACACCACCCCACTATACCAGGCTACATCACCACACCATTACACCAGGGTACTACACCACACCACTATACCAGGGTACTACACAACACCACTACACCAGGCTACTACACCACACCACTATACCAGGGTAATACACCACACCACTATTCCAGCGTACTACACCATGCCACTATACCAGGCTACAACACCACACCACTACACCAGGGTACTACACTACACCACAATACCAGGCTACTACACCACACCACTACACGAGACCTCTACACCAGGGAACTACACTACACCTCTACATCAGGGTACTACACCACGCCACTAAACCAGGCTACTACACCATACCCCCTATTCCAGGCTACTACACCACACCACTATACCAGGGTACTACACCACACCACTATACCAGGCAATTACATAACACTACTATACCAGGGTACTACACCACACTACTATACCAGGCTACTACACCACACCACTACACAAGGCTACTACACCACACCACTACATCAGGCTACTACACCACACCACTATTTCAGGGTACTACACCACCCCACTTGTTACGGACCCGAGTCCAGCGTCGTAGCACGGAGCAGTGACGACAACGCCATCGATGAATCTGCTCCCGAAACCCCCTCCAAGTGGACGACACCATCTAGTGAGGACGGGATATACCGGCCACAAGGGGTGGACTCCCGTCTTAATCAGCTCATAACATAGCCGCTGCTGACCTCTGGTGAGGTGGCGCTTAGACAGCAAACGGTGGACGTTTGTGTCTAAGCCTGTAAGTGAGGTTCCCTAGTCCCAGTATTAATGACGTGTCGATTACAGAGTCGACCTGGGACTGCTGTAATAGACGATGGATCAGTCTACCCAAGGCAGCCAAAGTCTCTCCACGAGTTTGCTCTGAAGAAGCTGTGAGTCACCCCCGGACGAACACTGTTGAGAGTGTTAGCCTGCCTGTGATGTGGCAGTACCAGGAATCGTCCTATCCGGGGTTGGCTGGTGGAAGAGACTAGCCACTGTGGTGCTGAGAGAGGAGAGTGTTCAGCGGAATCACACGAGGCTCCTGCCTAGGGCTCGCAACCCTAGTATCGGTCGTGGAGTGGCCTACACAGCAGAGCTGATCGGAACCTGCCAGCTACGGGCTGGATTGTGGTTGAAGGCCTCCACGACGGAGCACCCAGTGGGACTGTGATTTGGCTGGCCTGTGGCCAGGGTAAATTTGCCGAGAGAAGCCGAGAGGATTCATCGTGGGCCACGGAAGAAGAATACCAGGGCTAGTCAAAGTGCGCACCGTGGAGCATCCTGTGTCTTCAGAGGAAGACAACTCTGTACATTATCGTGTGTTTATAAACCCCGTGTGATTGGTATATATTTATTTATGGTGGTGGTGTAATTACATATATAACCCAAAGCATTTGTATCCCTCCCCCTTTAAGTTAACTTGCATTAGAGAACACATCCCTTGAAAGCCTCTACTAGCTTGGGGCCGGATTCCCAAATTCTAATAACACCAGAAAAGAACCCGGTTACGCCCCAGTAGGGCCGTAACACCACTATACCAGGGTACTACACTACACCACTATACCAGGCTACAACACCACACCAGGCTGCTACACAAAGGTTACTACACCACTATACTAGGGTACTACACCACCCCATTATACCAGGGTACTACACCACACCACTATACCATGGTAATACACCACACCACTATACCAGGGTGCTACACCATGCTACTATTCCAGGCTACTACACCACACCAGGGTACTGCACCACACCACTATACCAGGCTACTACACCACACCACTAAACCTCACCACTTCACCAGGGTACTACACCACACCACTACACCAGGCCACTTCACCACACCACTATACCAGGCTACTACACCACACTACTACAGGAGACTTCTACACCACACTACTATACCAGGCTACTACACCACACCTCTATACCAGGGTACTACACCACACCACTATACCAGGCAACCAAACCATGCCACTACACCAGGGTACTACAGCACGCCACTACACCAGGGTACTACAGCACGCCACTACACCAGGGTACTACACCCCACCACTATACCAGCGTACTACACAACACCACTATACAAAGGTACTTCACCACACCACTATACAAAGGTACTTCACCACACCACTATACCAGGCTTCTCCACCACACCACGACTCTAGGGTATTGCACCATACCACTATACCAGGCTACTACACCACACCACTATACCAGGGTGCTACATCACACCACTACAACAGGCTACTACACCACACCACTATACCATTGTAATACACCACCCCACTATACCAGGGTACTACACCACACCACTATACAATGGTAGTACACTACACCTCTATACCAGGCTACTTCACCACACCACTACACCAGGATACTACACCACACCACTACACCTCACCACTATACAAGGGTACTACACCACACCACTACACCAGGGTACTACACCACACCACTATACCAGGCTACTTCACCTCACCACTATACGAGGCTACTTCACCACACCACTATACCAGGCTACTACACCACACCACTATACCAGGGTACTACACCACACTACTATAACAGGCAACTAAACCATGCCACTACACCAGGGTACTATACCATGCCACTACACCAGGGTACTACACCTCACCACTATACCAGGGTACTACACCACACCACTATACAAGGGAACTTCACCTCAACACTATACCAGGCAACTACACCACACCACGACACCAGGGTACTACACCACATCACTATGTCAGGCTACTACACCCCACCACTACTCCAGGGTAGTACACCACACCACTATACCAGGCTCCTACACCACACTACTATACCAGGTTACTATACCACACTACTACACCAGGCTGCTGCACCACACCACTACACCAGGGTACTACACGACACCACTATACCAGGCTACTTCAGCTCACCACTATACCAGGCTACTACACCACACCACTATACCAGGCTACTACACCACACCACTATACCAGGCAACTAAACCATGCCACTACAACAGGGTAATATACCATGCCACTACACCAGGGTACTACACCACACCACTATACCAGGGTACTGCTCCACACCACTATACAAGGGAACTTCGCCACACTACTATACCAGGCTACTACACCACACCACGACACCAGGGTAATACACCACACCACTATATCAGGCAACTACACCCCACCACTACTCCAGGGTAGTATACCACACCACTATACCAGGCTACTACACCACAGCACTATACCAGGCTACTACCCAGCAAACAATTTTAGGTTGCCACAACATATCTGGAAAGTATTTGAAAGTATTGGAAACGTTTGTTTTATCGTATCAGATACGATATTGTGTGTGGACTTAAATAGGTTTCCAAAACTTATAACCAAGACATATGTATCTAACACTAATTTGAGATGTTGTGGCAACTTACACTCCTAACATGAGTCATTCATAATCCATTCATACACCAATATGAATCTCTTGTGAAAGGTTTGAGCCTTATCTGAACCCTTTTCACATCTTTGTGTTTAAAGTTAAATTTCTTGAAAATAAAAAATATTTATTTTTAAATATATTTAAATATTTTAAATATTTTAAATAATAAATTTTTTATATTATATTAGTGTTTTCAATTTAAATATTAAAACCAATTTAAGGGTAAAAAAATCAAATAATTTATATTTCTTTTATTATTTACTAACAAATCAGCAAAAATACAAAAACATATGACCTATATAATTATATATATAATATATATATAAATAATTTATATAATATATATATATATATATATATATATATATATATATATATATATATTAGTGTAATACATAAGAATGTAGTGTAATAGTATATATATTATATATATATATATATATATATATATATATATATATATATATATATAAATAATATATTTATATATAAATAATATATTTATATATAAATAATATATTTATATATAAATAATATATTTATATATAAATAATATATATATATATAAATAATATATATATATATATATAAATAATATATATATATATAAATAATATATATATATAAATAATATATATATGATAACCATCTTTGTAACCTATATGTAACTCCCTCTTTGTAAAAAAGTTCAAATAAAGCAAATATATGTGTACATACAAAAGAATGGGGGTGGTAGAAGATAATATTAGTGTTTAGTGAGTGACCACAAGGTCTCCTCTGAATACTTTTTATTTTCTTCTCCTATGCTATGGGTCCCCACATTGGCACCAGAGGTCTTCCTCACAAACTTTTTATATAATATATATATATATATAAATATTATATATGTAAAGGTAAAACTAGCTAGTTATACGTAGATATATGATAACTAACCAACCCTACCAAACCTAACCTAATATATATATATAAATATATATATATATATATAAATATATATATATATAAATATATATATATATAAATATATATATATATATATATAAATATATATATAAATATATATATATATATATATAAATATATATATATATATATATATAAATATATATATATATATAAATATATATATATATATAAATATATATATATATATATATATATATATATAAATATATATATATATATATAAATATATATATATATATATATAAATATATATATATATATATAAATATATATATATATATATATATATATATATAAATATATATATATATATAAATATATATATATATATATATAAATATATATATATATATATAAATATATATATATATATATAAATATATATATATATATATATAAATATATATATATATATATAACATTAGTATATTTTGGTAGCATTCTTTCCTGTAGACATATATTATTAAATATGACCGAAAAAGTAAGATTAATAATTCTAACACGAATTTTCTCAATCTTTCGTACATTATGCTTCACTGTTGGAGGTAAATCAAAAATCACTTCTCCAAAATTCATTTTTATTTCTAGTCTGACGCGACACGGGCGCGTTTCGTAAAACTTATTACATTTTCAAAGACTTCACAAATACACAACTGATTAGAACTTGCGTTTCCCTGATTTTATATCTACATTTGAGTGAGGTGGGAAGGGTGATGTGGCATTACATTTGAGTGAGGTGGGAAGGATGATGTGGCATTAACACAAGACAGAACACTAGAGGATATTAATAGGGTATTAAAAGTATCAACACAAGACAGAACAGAAACAATGGGTATTGAATAGAAGTGTTTGTAGAAAGCCTATTGGTCCATATTTCTTGATGCTTCTATATTGGAGCGGAGTCTTGAGGTGGGTAGAATATAGTTGTGCAATAATTGGCTGTTGATTGCTGGTGTTGACTTCTTGATGTGTAGTGCCTCGCAAACGTCAAGCCGCCTGCTATCGCTGTATCTATCGATGATTTCTGTGTTGTTTACTAGGATTTCTCTGGCGATGGTTTGGTTATGGGAAGAGATTATATGTTCCTTAATGGAGCCCTGTTGTTTATGCATCGTTAAACACCTAGAAAGAGATGTTGTTGTCTTGCCTATATACTGGGTTTTTTGGAGCTTACAGTCCCCAAGTGGGCATTTGAAGGCATAGACGACGTTAGTCTCTTTTAAAGCGTTCTGTTTCGTGTCTGGAGAGTTTCTCATGAGTAGGCTGGCCGTTTTTCTGGTTTTATAGTAAATCGTCAGTTGTATCCTCTGATTTTTGTCTGTAGGGATAAAGTTTCTATTAACAATATCTTTCAGGACCCTTTCCTCTGTTTTATCAGCTGTGGAAAAGAAGTTCCTGTAAAATAGTCTAATAGGGGGTATAGGTGTTGTATAATATAGGTGTTGTATAACGAGACAATCGGAATGATAGCCGACAGAGTGTATCGTGATCCAGCCTGTACTCCTCTTGACATGCCAGAAAGTATTCTGAGGAAACTACTCCAAGCTTGTACTAAAGAGGCACCCTTCTTGAGCCCGGATGGGCACATGTATAAGCAAGTAGATGGGGTCGCCATGGGTTCTCCCCTAGGTGTCCTGTTTGCAAACTTCTACATGGGTACCATCGAGCAAAAAGTCTTAGTCGACATGAACTTGAAACCGGCCATATACTGCAGGTATGTTGACGACATTTTTACACAGGTACCTGATGTCAGACATCTGCAGGAGCTGAAGGAGGCATTTGAGCAGAGTTCCGTGCTGCGTTTCACTTACGAGACGGAAAAGGATGGGAAGCTGCCTTTTCTAGATGTAACAGTCATGGAAAAGGGCGGAGGTTTCCACACTGCAGTCTACACAAAGGAAACAAACATAGGAATGTGCCTAAATGCCAACAGCGACTGCCCTGACAGGTACAAGAGGAGTGTTGTTAACGCATACGTCGACCGTGCTCTCAGCCACAGCTCAGAATGGAAGCAAGTCGACGAAGAACTCTGTAGGGTAAGGCAGGTTCTAGTCAATAACGGCTTCTCCAATGGTTTCATCGAAGACATCATAAGAAGGAAAGTGAAAAGCCATGCAACCTCCGAAGAGACAACTAACACAACACCAATACCCCCTATTAGACTATTTTACAGGAACTTCTTTTCCACAGCTCATAAAACAGAGGAAAGGGTCCTGAAAGATATTGTTAATAGAAACGTTATCCCTACAGACAAAAATCAGAGGATACAACTGACGATTTACTATAAAACCAGAAAAACGGCCAGCCTACTCATGAGAAACTCTCCAGACACGAAACAGAACGCTTTAAAAGAGACTAACGTCGTCTATGCCTTCAAATGCCCACTTGGGGACTGTAAGCTCCAAAAAACCCAGTATATAGGCAAGACAACAACATCTCTTTCTAGGCGTTTAACGATGCATAAACAACAGGGCTCCATTAAGGAACATATAATCTCTTCCCATAACCAAACCATCGCCAGAGAAATCCTAGTAAACAACACAGAAATCATCGATAGATACAGCGATAGCAGGCGGCTTGACGTTTGCGAGGCACTACACATCAAGAAGTCAACACCAGCAATCAACAGCCAATTA
>NC_091157.1:31792948-31940448 GCF_040958095.1 Procambarus clarkii
GTCCCCTTTGTCCTCCCCAGCATTCTCCATTCCCCTGTCCCCTCGTCCTCCCCACCATTACCCTCTCCTCTGTTCCCTCGTCTTCCCCACCATCCCCCCTGTCGTCCTCCCCACCATTCTAAACTACCTCATCCCATGCATTCCATGATGGTCTGATGCTTCCATCTGAAAATTGGGAACATCAAAAGATCTGACTTTCCCAATTTTCTGATGGGAACATCAAATGATCTGATATTCCCATCACTGAAAAATAAAAACAGATAAAAAAAATGATATGAAAAAATAGAAAATAAAATATACTCATGAAATGAACAGAATGGTTAACAACGCAGCTCAATTGCAATGCAATGTCACAATAACATTTAAATATACTTTAAGATTTAATCTAGAAGAAAATTAGGATATTGAAACGGTTCATGAACTCTATTTCAATAAAGGACACTATGGGGAACTTTGAAAAATAGTTATTGAGTATAATTAGACAGACTTGTTGCTAGGCAGAGGAGTAATGAGATATATGGCAAATTTTGCAAAATATACAATGAAGGTACACAAACATTCATACCCAAACAAAGCAAAATGCTAGGTAAGAACAAAGCATTTGGCCCGTAGGAGAAAGGAGATACCCACAAGACTAGAATACAAGTCATTAACAAGCATGCAAGTATAATACATAATACATGCAGACATATATATAATCCAAAAAAATGTCAAATTTACGTACTTATTATTACATTACAAATATCCAAGGTTTTGAAGACACGTTTCCTCTTGCGCCCAACGAGTGAATACTGAGACCAGACCCCATAGGTCCCTATCCTCCTCATCATTCGTCTCACTGTGTCTCCACAGCTTGCACCGCCCATTTGAGACAGCGTCTGGACCTGTTAAAATAATGCATAAGCTGTAAGGTAATAGAGAATAATATATATCTTTCAATCTCAACATTAGATTTTCTAATTTCCAACTATATTAAATAAATAGCATTAAAATATTTTCCTTCTTAACTATTACAAAAATCAACGAATTTGAGTAACTTTTGCTTTTGTTTTATTTGTACCTTAAACATAACACTGAACAATCAATTATGTGCCACCCCACCTTCCTTCATCTGCAAAAAAACTAATCAAAAGACATATGTACAAGGCTAAAAAAATTCAGCAACACTTACCATACTCAGGCTAAAAGAATTAAGCAACACTTACCATACTCTTTTTATATTCACTGTTAACTTTTAGCTCATGTGACAGACTTTCCACCTGCTCAACAGTTTCAAGTGGGGATGGAAGAATGTCTTCCAGGATTGGTATATCTCCATGTGTTTTTGACATATGGGTTTCCGTCATTTTGACAATATTCAGGAATTTTGCAAAAATAATGGCATTTGGTGGTGCATTTGGTGGTGCGTGGGAATGGTGCATTCGGAAGACAAAACCGTGGTAGACATGGTTGGAACAAGTTAGGTGAGAGGGTGGTGGAGGCCAAAACCATAATCATAATCATCTGTATCAAACCTTATTACAGGTAAAACCAGTAGGCAGTCTACTGTATTTTATCAAACCGTTATTAGTATAATAGATCTCGTAATAATTTTGCAAAAATAATGGCATTTACTATTTTTAAAAGATTATTAGCAAATTTACAGAAATGGTGCATTCGGAAGACAAAACCGTGGTAGACATGGTTGGAACAAGTTAGGTGAGAGGGTGGTGGAGGCCAAAACCATAATCATAATCATCTGTATCAAACCTTATTACAGGTAAAACCAGTAGGCAGTCTACTGTATTTTATCAAACCGTTATTAGTATAATAGATCTCGTAATAATTTTGCAAAAATAATGGCATTTACTATTTTTAAAAGATTATTAGCAAATTTACAGAAATGGTGCATTCGGAAGACAAAACCGTGGTAGACATGGTTGGAACAAGTTAGGTGAGAGGGTGGTGGAGGCCAAAACCATAATCATAATCATCTGTATCAAACCTTATTACAGGTAAAACCAGTAGGCAGTCTACTGTATTTTATCAAACCGTTATTAGTATAATAGATCTCGTAATAATTTTGCAAAAATAATGGCATTTACTATTTTTAAAAGATTATTAGCAAATTTACAGAAATGGTGCATTCGGAAGACAAAACCGTGGTAGACATGGTTGGAACAAGTTAGGTGAGAGGGTGGTGGAGGCCAAAACCATAATCATAATCATCTGTATCAAACCTTATTACAGGTAAAACCAGTAGGCAGTCTTCTGTATTTTATCAAACCGTTATTAGTATAATAGATCTCGTAATAATTTTGCAAAAATAATGGCATTTACTATTTTTAAAAGATTATTAGCAAATTTACAGAAATGGTGCATTCGGAAGACAAAACCAATTTTTCACTTTTGACAATTGAGCACCTGCTACATCCAGATTCTAGGGAGGAAAGGAAGGACGATCTTACTGGATCCCATAGCCTCTCCGAGGCACAAACCAGGCTTTTACATAACCCCCCCCCCTGCACCCGAGCTTTTTAAAATAGTAAATGCCATTATTTTTGCAAAATTATTACGAGATCTATTATACTAATAACGGTAAATAAATAATAAATAGTAAATAAATCAAAATCAGTTACATTATTTTATCTTATTCATAGCATAAATGTTCTCGAAGATTACTAAAAAGAAATTGAATTAGACTACAGCAAATTGGCAAACTTTACCTTGTATCTGTTTCCACCGAGTTTGTTTGGGGCGTTCTTCAACATATCAGCAATACTTGTCTCAACATCTCTTTCAGTTGCATTAGTGTGGGTGTTGATACAGGCTTCTGGAAATTTATAAGAATTAATTAATATATATAATTATAATTCACTTTGCTATTCCCCATTCCACAGTCCTCTCGTCCTTCCCACTTCCCTGTCCCCACATCATCCCCACTATTCCCACTTCCCTGTCCCATCGTCCTCCTTACCATTTTCCCCTCCCCTGTCCTTCTTCCTCCCCCACCATCTCCCATTCACCTGTCCCTTTGTCCTCCCCAGCATTCCCCTGTCCCCACCATCCCCAACTCCCCAGTCCCCTCGTCCTCCCCACCATTACCCTCTCCTCTGTCCCCTCGTCTTCCCCACCATACCCCCCTCTCGTCCTCCCCACCATTCCAAACTACCTCATCCGATGCATTCTATAATGGTCTGATGCTTCCATCAGAAAATTGGGAACATCAAATGATCTGATATTCCCATCACTGAAAAATAAGAACAGCTAAAAAAATGAAATGAAAAAAATAAAAAAATAAACTATAATCATGAAATGAACAGTATGGTAAACAACACAGCTCAATTTCAATGCAATGTCACACAAAATTATTAAATCGAAATGAAAATAAATTGAAATCTATGAAAATTCAAATTATCAATACAATCGGAAATATTGAAATAATATCGCAACATAATATAGTGTGGGTTGCTCTTACGTGCAACAGACGGTGCTGTTTTTCAAAAAAGGCATGGTTTTACCTGTCACAAGTGTGGCATCTATACTTATACTCACGAAATGAACGGTATGGTAAACAACATAGCTCAATTGCAATGCAATGTCACAATAACATTTAATAACAATAATAACAATAACATTTAAATATACTTTAAGATATAATCTAGAAGAAAATAAGAACATTGAAACGGTTCATGAACTCGATTTCAATAAAGGACACTATGGGGAACTTTGAAAAACAGTTAATGAGTATAATTAGACAGACTTGTTGCTAGGCAGAGGAGTAAATAATGAGATATATGGCAAATTTTGCAAAATATACGGCACACAAACATTCATACCCAAACAAAGCAAAATGCTAGGTAAGAACAAAGCAGTTGGCCCGTAGGGGAAAGGAGATACCCACAAGACTGGAATACAAGTCATTAACAAGCACACAAGTACTACACTACACAACAACCGCACTACTACCAGAACTGGACGAATCACTACCAAAACAACACATTGCACATCACTACCAAAACAACACAACACAACACAAGCATTGGCAAAGAATTATAGACCAGTTGCACTAACATCCCACATAATAAAATTATTTGAGAGTGATCAGGAGTCAGATTACTAGTTTTATAGAGACCAATGACCTCCACAATCCAGGCCAACAAGGATTTAGAGCAGTTTCTATGATCGAGCCACTGAGATCTATAAAGAATTCTGATCAAGAAAGAGATCTAGGGGTGGTTTTAGATAGAAAACTATAACCTGAGGATCATATTAAGAACATTCTGCGAGGGGCCTATGCTACACTTTTTAACTTTAGAATTGCTTTTAAATACATAGGTCAAAAAGTTTTAAAAGTTTTAAAAGTTTTTTAAACCTCTCGTGTATCATGAGTGTGTTAAAGCATCAGATGGTGCATTCAGATGATGAATATTACCTAGTTCCTTCATCTGGGAAGAATGAACACATATTGGTGCATTCGGATGATAAAAACTAACTACTGTAGTTTAATTGATCAACAGACTGTATATCATATGCAGACTGTATGTGGATCTGCGGGCCACTCCAAACAACAGCCTGGTGGACCAAGCTCCACCAGGGCTAAAGCACAAAGTGATATAGATGTGATAGAGAAACTAGGTCAAATGGAGGAGTAGGTCTGTATATTAAACAGCACCTGACGTGCACAGAGCTACTAAACTCAATGTGGTGGTAGAGTGGTGGGGGGGGGGGGGAAACATTGCAGAAAAAAACAAAAATACAATTTGGTCAACAAAACAGCATTGTTTAAAATAGAAGACATGGGTTGTCATTTTGGGGGTAAGGTAGGTTACATTGAGTTAATTAGTTAGTACTTAGTTTTTATCTTAAACTGGTTGGGAGAGGTACAGTGTTGCTGTGCTGGTGAAAGAACACCTAAAGGTAAATTAAATAATGATTGCGAATCCACAAGAAGTTGACATAATATCGCTAGAGATCTGCAATCAGGATGATAAACTTTCCTTAAAGAATTTGACAAACACTTGCTGATAGGACATGAAGTAAATGAAATGTATGTCAAGTTTTGTGAAATATATGATAAAAGCACAACAAAATTTGTACCAAAGGAGAGATGCAGAACTAGGAAAAGGGGTTTGTTCAACAGAAATTGCGAGAGGGCCTGAGACCCAAACACACACAAATGGAATCAATATATAGCAAGAGGCCAAACCCCCAAACATACAAGCGATGCAAAGATGCGAGAAACAGCAGCAGCATTAAGGAGAGGGACTTAAGGACCATAAATAAAGTGTGAAAATAAACTCGAGTAAATTTTTTTAACTACTCTCGACAGTGAAGAAAAACAAATATTCAGACGATTTGTGCTAGAATCATTAATCTTACACTTTCGGTCATATTCAACAACACAAATACATACACACACATTCCTGTTGCTGTAGCAAGTGAAGAATTACACACACAGATCACAATAACGTGATGCATCAAATGAACAAATCCACAAGGGCCGTGACGAGGATTCGAACCTGCGTCCGGGAGCATCCCAGACACTGCCTTAATCGACTGAGCTACAACAGGGTAAAAGGGTTGAAACCGAAGTTCTACTGAACTTACTGGATCCCATAGCCTCTCCGAGGCACAAACCAGGCTTTTACACAACCCCCCCCCCCCTGCACCCGAGCTATGTCAACAGGCCGTTCTCCCTCTTCGCCCTTCCGAATGCACCATATCAGTAAATTTTTTAATAATCTTTTAAAAATAGTAAATGCCACTATTTTTGCAAAATTATTACGAGATCTATTATTCTATAGAATAATGCATATAAATGCATATATGCATATAAATACAAAACATAAATACAAAACAAGTAAATGTAAATAATTTTACCTTGCACCTAGATCCACCAAGCCTGTATGGCGCGCGTTTCAGTACTTCGGAAATCTAGAACTATCTTGAATCTCTAATCTGCAATGAAACAATACATATTATTGCACTTACCAAAACATGGATGAATGTAGAAAATACAGAACTATTAGCTGAATATCAAATAAATGGATTTAATCTATTTCACACAGATAGATATATTACACCGTGTATATTAGGTAATACCTAACATACACGCCTCCACACACACTACATTTGAAATGTAGTCTCAAAAAGACTACATTTCAACAGCAAAGATTACTCCATAAAAAAATAATTAAATTATTGACCAACATGAGAGAGGGTTAGCCAACATGAGGGTTGTGTTGATTGCCTGAAAATATTTAAATTGTGTAATGTATTGAATGGCATTTTTCAAGTTACAACATTTTTTAAATTACTGAACTAGGTTCTAGGCTTTGCTAGGCTTAATTCAATTATTACAGATAAGCCTAACCTAGCCTAGAACCCAGTGGGTTTTCTTCCTATTGGGGAGTGTTGTACATGCCTCGCCTCCACATACACACTAGCACAGCCAGGCCTCGCCTCCACATACACACTAGCACAGCCAGGCCTCGCCTCCACATACACCAGCACTGCCAGGCCTCGCCTCCACATACACACTAGCACAGCCAGGCCTCGCCTCCACATACACCAGCACTGCCAGGCCTCGCCTCCACATACACCAGCACTGCCAGGCCTCGCCTCCACATACTCACCAGCACAGCCAGGCCTCGCCTCCACATACACCAGCACTGCCAGGCCTCGCCTCGCCTCCACATACACCAGCACTGCCAGGCCTCGCCTCCACATTTAAACCATCCAAGCCCACAAATACGTTAACATGGACCAGCATTACACCGTCTAACATACTCTGTCAGATGTAACAACTAAATTTGTGAATTCAAGACCAAATCTATTGTATAACACAGTGTTAGTACGAGAAAAACATTACTTACATTCGAAGCCGTGTTTTAAAATGGCGGCGGTCTTGTACTGACGCTCCAAACTGTGTGTTCGTTTGCGTATGATGAACGTGTGACAATTTACTACAACAATTATTTAATTATTCTTATTCTTTATTTTAATATTTTTAGGGTACATGAAATTTCAAACTTATTTGCACACAATAATATAATTGCATTGTCATAACCTTTATATATTACGGAAAATACGATGACATGAACGAAGTCAAAGTGAAGTTGAAGTCAAAGTCATTCGCCGAACGTATTAGTCATTTTTTTTCTCCCAAACGATAGGGGTAACAAATCCACAGAGAATATAAGTGTACAGTAAAGTCAATTTTATTCAGGAAAGTACATACATAGTTGATTTACAAACATAATGTTGGATTTATAGATAGAGCTAGTGCATACAATACCTAAAGCCACTATAGTAGGCCTATAGCATTTCAGGCAACCGGGCAGTATATATGGACCCCTTACTCAAATCTCTGAATATGTTAGATATTAAGTCCCTGCACATACTCTCATGTGTATTTTATATATATAAAACGCTGCACTGTAATGTCAATCCTGACCTTAAAAGCTTCCTAGAAGGTTGTAACAGATCCCATGAGCACCACACCAGAAACAAATACCTATTTGATATTCCAAGAGTACGACTTAGTCAAACTAGAAATGCTTTACAAATCAAGAGACCTCGAATGTGGAATGACCTTCCCAATTATGTTAAAAACTGTACCTCTCCCAACCAGTTTAAGATAAATAAAGATAAATTTATAAGTTAAGAAAAATTCCACAAATCAACAACCCTGTTACTGACCCTGTATTTACCCAAGTCTTTCCTAAATCTAAACTTATCCAATTTATACCCATTGTTTCGTGTTCTATCTTGTGTTGACAATTTTAATACCTTATTAATATCCCCTTTGTTATATCTATTCAGGAAATTGTGGTTGATCTCGAACCCATTGATAATGTGACGACTTATACAGAATTTTGTAACTATATCATCAAGATTGTAACCAGCTTAGCTAAATGTAGTGTGGGGTTCAGTCCCTAAGCCCATATATGTGCCTCTCTAACCATTTAGGTTACAGGGCAAAAACATAAAAACAAAGGTAACTGCAGAAGGCCTATTGGCCCATACCAGGCAGCTCCTATCTATAACAGATAAACACTAAGTACTACCTAATTAACTCAGTGTAACCTACCAACCTAACCCCCAAAATGTCAATCCATATCTTTTATTTTAAACAATGCTGTTTTGTTGACCAAATTGTATTTTTACTCTTTTTCTGTCATGTTTCTCCCACCCCTGTTTTTTCCCTTTTTTCTTATTTTTTCTCAACATAATTCATACTTTAATTATGCGGATCAGGACATCACCTGATCAAACACATCAAACATCGTTTGACCACCATCAAACACACACATTTCGTGTGTGTTTGACGCTCACTGATATGTACCAGCGTTGTTTTATATATGGTGCTATTCTATCTTACGCTTTGTTGCTCTTTTTTACCTACGGGCTCATAGAACATTCTATTGCGAAAACATTGGCACAAAAATGAATGACGTACATACAATAATAATGTCAGGACAGTGATATAATTATAAACTTTCAAAGCACTGTATCGCCCATGTGTCGTCTTGTCACCAATACTGGGTAACAGTTCCGCCACTTCCCACACTCTTGCGGGTGGGCAGCGACCATTATTCTACGTTTATATTCATATCACCGTGTTGGGAATTTCATTGCGAGTACATTGATACCAAAATTAACGCTGTAGGACAAGTGTGGAAGTGATAACAATCCCAAGAGTAAAAACATTTTGTTGCTCTTGGGCACTCACGGCGAGTCATCTACGTAGGTATTTATTGGGTGCTGGTATTCATATAACTTTTGGTGACCGTTTTTGCTGATTTTCTTCTAGAGAATGTTATTGCGAACACGTTGGTACCAAAATGAAATACATAGCTCGAGAACTAAGGTCAGGAGAGTAAAAAGAGTATACACATTTTTGTTTTGACGCTTAATTAAGGTTATTGTGAGTACTCATCGCCTGCCTAGAAACTGGAACTAGTAATTCCATCTATCATACATATCATACAAGAGGAGCCACACATCTATGGATCATCCAATAAAATCAGCAGACTTCTAGATGTTACTACTGCTCGGCTTAGACTCGGTTACAAGTATCTCTGGGAATTCTCATTATCTGCTGATGTAGACCTGACCAAATGTAAACTGTGTCAACAAAATTATTCGCACACCCTCCGTCACTATGTGATGGAGTGCGAAAAGATACATGAATTTAGAGACAATTCTATAACCAATGTTCCAGCGATGTGTCAATATTTCATTCAAAATGATCTGCTACCAGAAATTTTAGCCAAATATCCCCAGTTTGCTAACTGTAGATAACAACTAAGTGATTGTAACCTATCCACCGCTGCCCACTGGATGGGGGACGGTGTGCAGGACAAACATATAAATTTTGATACTAGCTCTCCACATATGTCAGTTGCTTAATTTAGAACCTGTACTTGAGGTCGATCTCGAACCCATTGTTGATGTGATGACTTATATTGAATTTTGTAACTAGCTCATCAAGATTGTAACTTGCTTAGCTAAATGAATTGTGGGGTTCAGTCCCTGAGCCCATTATGTGCCTCTGTAACCCTTTCCACAACCGCCCACAAGATGGGTATGGGGTGCATAATGGGGTGGGGTGTCTTGGCCAAACGTGCCACATCAAAACCACAAGTTGACATTGAATGTGAATTAACAATGAGACAAGTAAGATTTATACTAATACATTTATACTAACTCTGTTGAGCGTTGACCATTTATACATCAAATCTGTTGATGTGAGCACTTTAGTTTAGTCTGCCGTTTAAAGAAAAAAAGAGCATATCAATGGTATATCACAGAAAACGAATTTATCATAAACTCATGTATTTGTCTTATCATATTGAACTGCATTCATATTTTTAATATATAACAATATGAATATACAAATTTCTGTAAATCCCCTACCTTGTTGGAATCTGTGGAAATGAATGAGCAAATGTGCTGGCTGAAGGCGCTGAAGGAAACCACATTGGTTTCATTTTGGATACAAATGTCCATGGAAATTCAAAATGGAAACTAATTATATAGTTGAACCTGCAGAGACGAGTTTAAGAATCTGTGTTGAGAGTGATGGACACAGCCTTCACAATTATACTTCAGAGAATGTAAACATCTAAGAGTCATTAGAAATATGTGTAGAATAATAAACCCTACATTGTTTGAGTTAGGGAAAACACCATTTGTGATATATAGATACTATAGCTGTTCCTAAAGATTCACCCTTTTTTGCACCAGCAAGATAACATATAAGATTTTAAGAGTTGACGAATGTTAATATTCTTGTTTGATAAACTGTGAACTTGAGACATAGTTAATAAGAACATATTAACACAACAAAATGTTTTCAGAATCCTTAACACCACTTTCCAACAACTTATATAATTTATATAAATTATTTTAGAGAATAATACATAAATTATATATTTAAACATGATATAGTGTTTAGTGGAATGTATAAGGAGTCAAATTGTGTTAAAAAGAGCAATTTTTAGAAAATTTGGAAAAATACTTTTTTCTGTTCAAATTATAACTAAATGGATTATAAAGGTTTCACTCAGCCAATATATATCATTCACAATTTATTAATGAATTTTACAAAAAAACACCATAAATTTTATATTTAAACATGTAAAAACTATTTGTTTTACATTTGGAAGAAAATAATTGTAGAAAAACAATTTATAATTAAACCTTTGTGTTTGGATTTTTTGAGTAAAAGTTTCTCAAAGGCTTTCCTGCACCATTCTCAATGCAAATCATTCCCACACCTATGGCAAGAGATAGGCGAACGTTGTGTAGATGATTTGTGTTTGCTGGGTACACCACACCACTATACCAGGCTACTACACCACACCACTATACCAGGCAACTAAACCATGCCACTAAAACAGGGAACTATACCATGCCACTATACCACTTTACCAGGGTACTACACCACACCACTATACCAGGGTACTACACCACACCACTATACAAGGGAACTTCACCACACCACTATACCAGGCTACTACACCACACCATGACACCAGGGTAATACACCACACCTTATATAAGGCTACTACACCACACCACTATACCAGGGTAATACACCACACCACTATACCAGGGAACTACACCACACCACTATACCAGGGTACTACACACAAGCACTATACCAGGCTACTACACCACACCACTTCACCACGGAACTACACCACTTCACTATACCAGGCTACTACACCACAGCACTATACCTGGCTACTACACCTCACCACTATACCAGGGTACTACACCACACAACTATACAAAGCAACTAAACCATGCCACTACACCAGGGTACAATACCATGCCACTACACCAGGGTACTGCACCCCACTACTATACCAGGGTACTATACCACACTGCTATACAAGGGTTCTTCACCACACCACTATACCAGGCTACTACACCACATCACGACACCAGGGTACTACACCATACCACTATATCAGGCTACTACATCACACCACTATACCAGGGTAATACACATCACCACTATACCAGGGAACTACACCACACCACTACACCAGGTTACTACACACAATCACTATACCAGGCTACTACACCACACCACTTCACCACAGTACTACACCACTTCACTATACCAGGCTACTACACCACGCCACTACTCCAGGGTACTACACCACACCACTATACCAGGGTACTACACCACACCACTCTACCTGGCTACTACAAATACACCACTACTCAAGGGTACTACACCACACTACTATTCCAGGCTACTACACCACACCACTATCCCATGGAACTACACCACACCACTATACCAGATTATGACACAACACCACTATACCAGGCAACTACACCACAAAACTACACCAGGGTACTACACCACACAACTATACCAGGCTACTACCCCATACTACTACACCACACAACTACACCAGGGTACTACATAACACCACTACACCAGGAAACTACATAACGCCATTACACCAGGCAAGTACACCACACCACTATTCCAGGGTACTACACGACACCACTATACCAGGCTAGTACACCACACCACTTTACCAGGCTACTACACCACACCACTACACCAGGCAACTACACCAAATCACTACACCATATTTGGAGTCGGTATAGTGGGAGCCGGTCGGCCGAGCGGACAGCACGCTGGACTTGTGATCCTGTGGTCCTGGGTCGATCCCAGGCCCCGGCGAGAAATAATGGGCAGAGTTTCTTTCACCCTATGCCCCTGTAACCTAGCAGTAAAATAGGTACCTGGGTGTTAGTCAGCTGTCACGGGCTGCTTCCTGGGGGTGGGGCCTGGTCGAGGACCGGGCTGCGGGGACACTTAAAAAGCCCTGAAATCATCTCAAGATAACCTCAAGATACACAATGCTACTACACCACACCACTACACCAGGTTACTACACCAGGGTACTACACCACAACACTATACCAGGGTACTACACCACCCTACTTTACCTGGGTACTACACCACACCACTATACCAGGCTACTATACCACACCGCTATACCAGGCTATTATACCACACCACTACACCAGGGTACTACACCAGACAATTATACCAGGCTACTACACCACACAACTACACCAGGGTACTACACCACACCACAATACCAGGCTTCTACACCACATCACTACATCACACTTCTACACCAGGGGACTATGCCACACCACTACACCAGGGTACTACACCACACCACTATATCAGGCTACTACACCCCACCACTACTCCAGGGTAGTACACCACACCACTATACCAGGATACTACACCACAGCACTATACCAGGCTACTACACCTCACCACTATACCAGGGTGCTACACCACACTACTATACAAGGCAACTAAACCATGCCACTACACTAGGGTACAATACCATGCCACTACACCAGGGTACTGCACCACACCACTATACCAGGGTACTATACCACACCACTATACAAGGGTTCTTCACCACACCACTATACCAGGCTACTACATCACATCACGACACCAGGGTACTACACCACACCACTATATCAGGCTACTACACCACACCACTATACCAGGGTAATACACCACACCACTATACCAGTTAATTACACCACACCACTACACCTCACCACTATACCATGTAACTACACCACACCACTACACCAGGGTACTACACCACACCACTATACCAGGCTACTTCACCTCACCACTATACCAGGCTACTACACCACACCACTATACCAGGCTACTTCACCTCACCACTATACCAGGCTACTACACCACACCGCTATACCAGGGTACTACACCACACTACTATACCAGGCAACTAAACTATGCCACTACACCAAGGTACTATACCATGCTACTACAAGAGGGTACTACACCACACCACTATACCAGGGTTCTACACCACACCACTATACAAGGGTACTTCACCACACCACTATACCAGGCTACTACACCACACCACGACACCTCACCACTATACCATGTTAATACACCACACCACTACTCCAGGGTACTATACCACACTACTAAACCAGGCTACTACACCACACCACTATCCCATGGTCCTACACCACACCACTATACCAAGGTACGACACAACACCACTATACCAGGCTACTACACCACAAAACTACAACAGGGTATTACACCACACAACTATACCAGCCTACTACCCCACACTACTACACCACACAACTACTCCTGGGTACTACATCACACCACTACACCAGGGAACTACACAACACCACTACACCAGGCAACTACACCACACCACTATACCAGGGTACTACACGACACCACTATACCAGGATAGTACACCACACCACTATACCAGGCTACTACACCACACCACTACACCAGGGAACTACACCACATCACTACACAACGCTACTACACCACACCACTACACCAGGTTACTACACCAGGCTACTACACCACAACACTATACCAGGGTACTACACTACACCACTATACCAGGCTACTTCACCTCACCACTATACCAATCTACTACACCACACCGCTATACCAGGGTACTACACCACACTACTATACCAGGCAACTAAACAATGCCACTGCACCAAGGTACTATACCATGCCACTACAAGAGGGTACTACACCACACCACTATACCAGGGTTCTACACCACACCACTATACAAGGGTACTTCACCACACCACTATACCAGGCTACTACACTACACCACGACACCAGGGTACTACACCACACCACTATATCAGGCTACTACACCCCACCACTACTCCAGGGTAGTACACTACTCCACTATACCAGGCTACTACACCACACCACTATACCAGGTTACTACACCACACCACTACACCAGGCTACTACACCACACCACTATACCAGGGTAATACACCACACCACTATACCAGGGTACTACACTTCATCACGACCCCAGGGTACTACACCACACCACTTTATCTGGCTACTATACCACACCACTACTCCAGGATACTACACCATACCACTGTACCAGGCTACTACACCTCACCACTACACCTCACCACTATATCATGTTAATACACCACACCAATACTCCAGGGTACTACACCACACTACTATACCAGGCTACTACACCACACCACTATCCCATGGTACTACACCACACCACTATACCAAGGTACGACACAACACTACTATACCAGGCTACTACACCACAATACTACAACAGGGTATTACACCACACAACTATACCAGGCTACTACCCCATACTACTACACCACACAACTACTCCAGGGTACTACATCACACCACTACACCAGGGAACTACACAACACCACTACACCAGGCAACTACACCACACCACTATACCAGGGTACTACACGACACCACTATACCAGGGTAGTACACCACACTACTATACCAGGCTACTACACCAGGGAACTACACAACATCACTACACAATGGTACTACACCACTCCACTACACCAGGTTACTACACCAGGCTACTACACCACAACACTATACCAGGGTACTACATCACCCTACTATACCTGGGTACTGCACCACACTACTATACCAGGCTACTATACCACACCACTATACCAGGCTACTATACCACACCACTACACCAGGGTACTACACCAGACAACTATACCAGGCTACTACACCACACCAGTACACCAGGGTACTACACTACACCACAATACTAGGCTTCTACACCACACTACTACACCACACTTCTACACCAGGGTACTACACCATACCACTAAACCAGGCTACTACACCACACCACTATTCCAGGCTACTACACCACACCACTGTACCAGGGTACTACACCACACCACTATACCAGGCTGCGACACCACACTACTAGACCACACCACTATACCAGGCTACTACACCACCCCACAATACTAGGCTACATCACCACACCATTACACCAGGGTACTACACCACACCACTATACCGGGGTACTACACAACACCACTACACCAGGCTACTACACCACACCACTGTACCAGGGTAATACACCACACCACTATTCCAGCGTACTACACCATGCGACTATACCAGGCTACAACACCACACCACTACACCAGGGTACTACACCACACCACAATACCAGGCTACTACACCACACCACTACACGAGACCTCTACACCAGGGAACTACACTACACCTCTACATCAGGGTACTACACCACACCACTAAACCAGGCTACTACACTATACCCCCTATTCCAGGCTACTACACCACACCACTATATCAGGGTACTACACCACACCACTATACCAGGCAATTACATAACACTACTATACCAGGCTACTACACCACACCACTATACCAGGCTACTACACCACACCACTACACAAGGCTACTACACCACACCACTACATCAGGCTACTACACAACACCACTATACCAGGGTACTACACGACACCACTATACCAGGGTAGTACACACCACTATACCAGGCTACTACACCAGGGAACTACACCACATCACTACACAATGGTACTACACCACACCACTACACCAGGTTACTACACCAGGCTACTACACCACAACACTATACCAGGGTACTACACCACCCTACTATACCTGGGTACTACACCACACTACTATACCAGGCTACTATACCACACCACTATACCAGGCTACTATCCCACACCACTACACCAGGGTACTACACCATACAACTATACCAGGCTACTACACCACACCAGTACACCAGGGTACTACACCACACCACAATACCAGGCTTCTACACCACACTACTATACCACACTTCTACACCAGGGTACTACACCAGACCACTAAACCAGGCTACTACACCACACCACTATTCCAGGCTACTACACCACACCACTGTACCAGGGTACTACACCACACCACTATACCAGGCTGCTACACCACACTACTAGACCACACCACTATACCAGGCTACTACACCACCCCACTATACCAGGCTACATCACCACACCATTACACCAGGGTACTACACCACACCACTATACCAGGGTACTACACAACACCACTACACCAAGCTTCTACACCACACCACTATACCAGGGTAAAACACCACACCACTATTCCAGCGTACTACACCATGCCACTATACCAGGCTACAACACCACACCACTACACCAGGGCACTACACTACACCACAATACCAGGCTACTACACTACACCACTACACGAGACCTCTACACCAGGGAACTACACTACACCTCTACATCAGGGTACTACACCACGCCACTAAACCAGGCTACTACACAATACCCCCTATTCCAGGCTACTACACCACACCACTATACCAGGGTACTACACCACACCACTATACCAGGCAATTACATAACACTACTATACCAGGCTACTACACCACACTACTATACCAGGCTACTACACCACACCACTACACAAGGCTACTACACCACACCACTACATCAGGCTACTACACCACACCACTATTCCAGGGTACTACACCACCCCACTTGGACGTTTGTGTCTAAGCCTGTAAGTGAGGTTCCCTAGTCCCAGTATTAATGACGTGTCGATTACAGAGTCGACCTGGGACTGCTGTAATGGACGATGGATCAGTCTACCCAAGGCAGCCAAAGTCTCTCCACGAGTTTGCTCTGAAGAAGCTGTGAGTCACCCCCGGACGAACACTGTTAAGAGTGTTAGCCTGCCTGTGATGTGGCAGTACCAGGAATCGTCCTATCCGGGGTTGGCTGGTGGAAGAGACTAGCCACTGTGGTGCTGAGAGAGGAGAGTGATCAGCGGAATCACACGAGGCTCCTGCCTAGGGCTCGCAACCCTAGTATCGGTCGTGGAGTGGCCTACACAGCAGAGCTGATCGGAACCTGTCAGCTATGGGCTGGATTGTGGTTGAAGGCCTCCACGACGGAGCACCCAGTGGGACTGTGATTTGGCTGGCCTGTGGCCAGGGTAAATTTGCCGAGAGAAGCCGAGAGGATTCATCGTGGGCCACGGAAGAAGAATACCAGGGCTAGTCAAAGTGCGCACCGTGGAGCATCCTGTGTCTTCAGAGGAAGACAACTCTGTACATTATCGTGTGTTTATAAACCCCGTGTGATTGGTATATATTTATTTATGGTGGTGGTGTAATTACATATATAACCCAAAGCATTTGTAACCCTCCCCCTTTAAGTTAACTTGCATTAGAGAACACATCCCTTGAAAGCCTCTACTAGCTTGGGGCCGGATTCCCAAATTCTAATAACACCAGAAAAGAACCCGGTTACGCCCCAGTAGGGCCGTAACACCACTATACCAGGGTACTACACTACACCACTATACAAGGCTACAACACCACACCAGGCTGCTACACAAAGGTTACTACACCACTATACTAGGGTACTACACCACCCCATTATACCAGGGTACTACACCACACCACTATACCATGCTAATACACCACACCACTATACCAGGGTGCTACACCATGCTACTATTCCAGGCTACTACACCACACCAGGGTACTGCACCACACCACTAAACCTCACCACTTCACCAGGGTACTACACCACACCACTACACCAGGGTACTACACCACACCACTATACCAGGCCACTTCATCACACCACTATACCACACTACTATACCAGGCAACTAAACTATGCCACTACACCAGGGTACTACACCATGCCACTATACCAGCCCAGCAAACACAAATCATCTAGAAAACGTTCGTCTATCTCTTCCCATAGGTGTGGGAATGATTTGCATTGAGAGTGGTGCAGGAGAGCCTTTGAGAAACTTTTAATAAAAAAAGCCAAACACAAAGGTTTTATAATAAATTGTTTTTCTACAACTATTTTGTTCCTAATGTATTACAAATAGTTTTTACATGTTTAAATATAAAATTTATGGTATTTTTTTGGTAAAATTCATTAATAATTTGTGAATGATATATATTGGCTGAATGAAACCTTCAAAATACATTTAGTTATTTTATGATCAGAAAAAAGTAGTTCTCCAAATTTTTAAAAAATCGATCTTTTTAACACAATTTGACTCCTTATGCATTCCACTAAACACTAATATCATGTTTAAATATATAATTTATGTATTATTATGTAAAATAATTTATATAAATTATAAAAGTTGCTGGAAAGTGGTGTGAAAGAATCTGAAAACGTTTTGTTGTCTTATATTGGCGTGTTCTTATTAACTATGTCTCAAGTGCACAGTTTATCAAACAAGAAGATTAACATTCGTCAACCCTTAAAATCTTATATGTTATCTTGCTGGTGGAAAATGGGTGAATTTTTAAGAACAGCTAGTATCTATATGACAAATGGTGTTTTCCCTAACTCAAACATTGTAGGGTTCATTATTCTACACATATTTCTAATGACTCTTTGATGTTTACATTCTCTGAAGTATAATTGTGAAGGCTGTGTCCATCACTCTCACCACAGATTCTTAAACTCCTCTCTGCAGGTTCAACTATAATTGTTTCCATTCTGAATCTCCATGGACATTTGTATCCAAAATGAAACCAATGTTGTTTCCTTCAGCGCCTTCAGCCAGCACATTTGCTCATTCATTTCGACAGATTCCAACATGGTAGGGGATTTACAGAAATTTGGCTATTCATATTGTTATTTATTAAAAATATGAATGCATTTCCATATGATAAGACAAATACATGAGTTTATGATAAATTCGTTTTCTGTGATATAACATTGGCATGCTCTTTTTTCTTTAAACCGCATACTAAACTAAATGACGATCGAGAGTATATATTGCTTTTTAAGAAGCGCCACCACTGACCGCCAAATAAGTGCTCACATCAACAGAGTTGATGTATAAATGGTCAACCTCAACAGAGTTAGTATAAATGGGGTTAAGTCAGAGTTGGAAAATGTTGTAGGTTCAGTACCTCAAGGCTCTGTCCTGGGACCTCTGTTGTTTATAATACTGTATATATAAATGATTTAGATTCAGGTTTGAGTAACAACATTTGTAAATTTGCCGATGATACAAAAATCGGTAGGGAAATAACACAGAAGGAGACTCACTATCTCTTCAAGTTGATCTAAATAGAGTTTTGAAATGAGCAAAAGGTTGACAGATGCAGTTCAATGCTGATAAATGTAAAGTTTTGAGGTTAGGTAATGATATGATAGAGTTACAAGATATGAGATAGATGGTGTTGTGATTGCGAAGTCGGGTATTTCGAAAGGGAACTTGGAGTTATGATTAGTAAGAATTTAAAACCAAAAGAACAATGCATGAATGTTCATAATAAGGCAAATAGGACACTAGGATTTATTAATCGAAGGGTTAATAACAAGACACCTGGTTTTGTTCTTCAGTTATATCTTGCTCTTTAACCCTTAAACTGCGCATGGCGTATATATACGCCCTGAGTAACATGTCCCATGGTGCGCATGGCGTATATATACGCCATAGGGTGCCAGGCCTGATTCAAATGGCCCGCGGCTACACGGGGTTCACAGTAGCTTCCTCAGGGCTCTTGTAAACAGATGCCATTTTAAAAAAAAATCATGGGCAATATTCTCAGGTGTGAGAGGCACAGTACTGTTGGAGCAACCAAGGCCGGCGCACGCAGCATGAGCGAACAGCATTGATGTTCAGCTTGTGACCACAGCATCGCCGAAAAATGTCAAAATAAATATATAATTGTTAATTTTTAGCGATGACAATATTACAGATGACCAATGACTGTGATATAAATAACCAGGGTTGTGATAATAGCAGGATTGTTGTAATAATTAGCGCTGTGGGAGGAGTGATGCTGAGAGACGGAGGGAGACAGCATCGTTTACTGACTGTGTGGCCACCTGTTATTGTTTGCATTCACCATACCAGGTCAATGGTTCTCTATGGTGAACACAAATGTAGATACTTATATATAATGTGTGTATTAGTGTAATAACAGCAAAAGGATTATGCTGGGAGGAGCCATATGGGTGACGGAGGTGACGTCGTCTGCACGATTTGTCTAGCTGTCTAGAGGGTGGCCACTATGCTCTTTGGGCGCACTACAAGCTTAGGTGTACAGTTACGGTGCATAAAACATATAGATACTTATATATAATATGTGTATATAGGGTAATAACACTGCAAAAGGTATTGTTAGGGGAGAAAGTTTAGTGCGTGTGACCTTGAAAGAGTGAGGGAGCCGCCAGCCGCCATCTGTGGTGTATAGCGACGACTCTTAGTGCCTGAACTAACTATATCAGCTTAGCTGTACAGTTGTGGTGAACAAAATATACACATACTTATATATAACGTCTGTATATAGTGTAATAACACCACAAATGGTATTGTTGGGGGAGAAAGTTTAGTGCGTGTGTTGAGGGAGTGGCAGCGAGTGGCTGGCTGGTGTGTGGCGGTAACTCCTCGTTGCTTTTCGACTCTCAATACCAACTTAGTGGTTGTTATGGTGACCAAAACATGCCAATACTTATATATAACCTGTGTATAGAGTGTAATAGCAGCAAAACTATTTGTTTATTGTTTTAAAAACATAATAATTGAATCACTAATATGCACATCATACTTTTGAGTATAGCGATTATTAACCACTTTTATTATATAAATATATTACAATACACACTATTGAATAACATTACTGCAAAAAAACTAAGAAAAAATCAATCGGAGACATTGAAACAATTAGGTAATAATATCTTTGTGGCAACTCCCATCTGTCAACGCGGGTGACGCTGACCGGGTCTGACGACCGCTCTGTCAACACCCACTTTTTGCCAGACTTCCTCGGTCAATTGCGCCCAAAATGTCACCTACAATTTTTTTTATATTTTTTCCGTGCTCAGGGGACACAAATTAACATGTTTAGAACACAAAAAAAAAATTTTGAATTTTTTTTTTCTTGCGCACAGGGGTGTAAATGTCCCAAGGACCCCTGAGCAGTGTAAGGGTTAAAGCTATTCATTCCCGTGCCGTCTCTTGGGTGGCTTAATTCTTATCAATCAATCAATTTGTTGCTCTGGTTAGGCCCCATTTTGATTATGAGGTTCAGTTTTGGTCGCCGTATTATAGAATTAATATAAATTCACTTGAACGTTTCCAGCATAGAATGACAAAGTTAATTCCCCAAATTAGAAACCTTTCATATAAGGAGAGATTAACAAAGCTTAAATTGCATTCACTGAAAAGGCAAAGAGTTAGGTGTGACATGACAGAGGTTTACAAGTTGATGAATGGACATAACAAATGGGATATTAAAAGTATCAGCACCAGACAGAACACGAAATAATGGGTATAAATTGCATAAGTTTAGATTTAGGAAAGACCTGGGAAAATACTGGTTCGGTAACAGGGTTGTTGATTTGTGGAACCAATTACTGCCAAACGTGGTGGAGTCCATTGATTGTTTCAAACGTGGGTTCGACATGTATATGAGTGGGCTTGGGTGGTTATAAGAGTGGAAAAATGTTGTAAGAGGAGTGCCTCAAGCCTCTGGACTGGGACCTCTGTTGTTTATAATAAATATAAATATTTTTTAGGTTAAGGTTTGTGTAGCAACATTTGCAACTTTGCCGAGATTACGAGATTGGATTGCGAAAGGGATCTCATTATGATTAGTAAGAATTTAAAACCAAAGGATCAATGCATGAATGTTCGTAATAATGCAAATAGGATGCTAGGATTTATTAATCGAAGTGTTAGTAACAAGACACCTGGTGTGGTTCTTCAGCTATTTCTTGCTCTGGTTAGACCCCATTTAGATTATGCAGTTCAGTTTTGGTCGCCATTCTATTGAATGTATATAAATTCCTTTGAAAGTGTCCAACGTAGGATGTCAAAGTTAAATCCCCAAATTAGTAATCTTTCATATAAAGAAAGATTAGTAAAGTTAAAATTGCATTCACTGCAAAGGCGAAGAGTTAGGGGTGACATGATAGAGGTTTACAAGTTGATGGATGAGACATAACAAAGGGGAAATTCTTAGGGGTATTAAAAGTATCAACACAAGACAGAACACAAAATAATGGGTATAAATTATATAAGTTTAGATTTAAGAAAGACTTGGGTAAATACTGGTTCGGTCAATAGGGATGATGATTAGGTCCCTGATTTGCAGGGCTGCAATTACTGCGTAACGAGGTGGATTTGGAGACCCTCAATTGTTTCAAGCGTTGGCTTGACATGTATGTGAGTGGGATTGGGTTGTTATAAATAGGAACTGCCTCGTATGGGCCATTAGGCCTTCTGCAGTTACCTTTATTCTTATGTTCTTATGTTAGACTGGTCAACCTTGGCTTAGGGACTGAACCCCACAATACATTTACCTAAGCTGGTTACAATCTTGATGATATAGTTACAAAATTCAGTATAAGTCGTCACATTATCAATGGGTTCGAGATCAACCACAATTACAGTTTCTATGCAGGCGATGAGTCACAATAACGTGGCTAAAGTATGTTGACCAGACCACACACTAGAAGGTGAAGTGATGACGACGTTTCGGTCCGTCCTGGACCATTCTCTAGTCGACAATCGACTTGAGAATGGTCCAGGACTTACCGAAACTTCCTCATCCCTTCGCCTTCTAGTGTGTGGTCTGGTCATACAGATTCTAAATTACGCAATAGGCAGAATCAGATTGTAAAACATGTAGTTTAGAAGTAGAGTAGTTTACCACATCACATTGTTTGGATGTGTGATAATTGTATGATACACAGTATGTTAAATGTGCTTTTTGTACCGTGATTTGTGTATTTGTACGCTATAATATATAGTATAAATATATACTATACTGTACTATATACTATAGTATACAAATACAAATACAAATATTTATTCAGGTAAAGTACATACATACAAGGTAAGATACAAAAGTTGGTGGATATATAGATAGAGCTAGTACATACAATGCCTAAAGCCACTATTACGCAAAGCGTTTCAGGAAGGAAAACACTAAGACTAAAACTTAATACTAAATGAGATTAAAGTATAAATTGTCTTAAACTGGTTGGGAGAGGTACAGTCTTTAACATAATTGGGAAGGTCATTCCACATTCGAGGTCCCTTGATTTGTAAAGCATTTCTAGTTTGACTAAGTTGTACTCTTGGAATATCAAATAGGTATTTGTTTCTGGTGTGGTGCTCATGGGATCTGTTACAACCTTCTAGGAAGCTTTTAAGGTCAGGATTGACATTACAGTTCAGTGTTTTATATATATAAAATACACATGAGAGGATGTGCAGGGACTTAATATCTAACATATTCAGAGATATGAGTAAGGGTACATATATACTGCCCGGTTGCCTGAAATGCTATGCCTACTATAGTGGCTTTAGGTATTGTATGCACTAGCTCTATCTATAAATCGAACATTATGTTTGTAAATCAACTATGTATGTACTTTCCTGAATAAAATTGACTTTACTGTATACTTATATGACTTCGACTTGACTTCGTTCATGGCATCGTATTTTCCATAATATATAAGGGTATGACAATGCATTTATATTATTGTGTATAAATAAGTTGGAAATTTCATGTACCCTAAAAATAGTAAAATAAAGAATAAGAATAATTAAATAATTGTTGTAGTAAATTGTCACACGTTCATCATACGCAAACGAACACACAGTTTGGAGCGTCAGTACAACAAGATCCCCGCAATTTTAAAACACAGCTTCGAATGTAACTAATGTTTTTCTCGTACTAACACTGTGTTATACAATAGATTAGTTCTTGAATTCACAAATTTAGTTGTTACATCTGACAGAGTATGTTAGACGGTGTAATGCTGGTTGATGTTGATGTATTTGTGGGCTTGGTGGTGGTTTAAATGTGATGGCGTGGTCAGGTGTTGGAGACTGTGTTTTGATAGTATGGGTAGATTTGATATTAGTCTATAATTGTTAATGTCTGCAAGATTGCCTCCTTTATGACCTGGTGTTACTTTTGCTTTTTTAAACTCCACGTTTTGCTCTACACTCTTATAAGCTAATAAGTAAGTTAAGCTCTTACTTCTTGCTCTATAGTGTACCAGGCCTCTATACAGTACCAAGCATCTGTATACAGACCTGTACTCTGTAATTACCTAAGTGTAGTTACAGGATGAGAGCTATGCTCTTAGTGTCCCGTCTACCCAGCACTGTTATATAACACTTTGAAACTACTGATGGTTTTGGCCTCCACCATCTTCTCACTTAACTTGTTCCAACCGTCTACAACTCTGTGAACATGTTTTTTTCTTATATTTCTTCGTCATCTTTCTTTAGTTTAAATCTATGACCTCTAAGGCCTCTAAGTTCTGCCCCTTCATTTCTGGGATCCACTTTGTAGCATGTCTTTGCACCTTTTCCAGTTTGTTGATGAGCTTCTAAGATATGGGCACCCCACAACTGCTGCATATTCTAGCTTTGGGCTAACAAAAGTAGTGAACAATTTCTTTAGTATTTCGCCATCCATGTATTTAAAAGCAATTCTAAAGTTGGAATGCGTGGCATAGGCTCCTCACACAATGTTCTTTATGTGGTACTCAGGTGATAGTTTTCTATTTAGAACCACCACTAGATCTCTTTCTTTATCAGAATTCCTTAAAGATTTCTCACATAATTTATAGGTTGTGTGGGGTCTATGTTCTCCTAATAATAATTCTGTGTCTGTCTGTCTGTGTGGAAGTGTCTCCAGTTCTCTGTGTTCATCTCTCTCTCTCTCTCTCTGTATGTATGTATGTATGTATGTATATATATATATATATATATATATATATATATATATATATATATATATATATATATATATATATATATATATATATATATATATATATATATACATATATACACATACATATATATATATATATATATATATATATATATATATATATATATATATATATATATATATATATATATATATATATATATATATATATATATATATATATATATATATATATATATATATATATATATATATATATGACCGAAAAAGTAAGATTAATAATTCTAACACGAATTCGTACATTTCGTTTCACTGTTGGAGGTAAATCAAAAATCAATTCTCCAAAATTAATTTTTATTTCTAGTCTGACGCGACACGAGCGCGTTTCGTAAAACTTATTACATTTTCAAAGACTTTAGTTCACAAATACACAACTGAATAGAACTTACGCATCTCCGATTTTATATCTACATTTGAGTGAGGTGGAAGGGGTGATGTGGCATTAACACAAGACAGAACAAGATGTGGTATTAATAGGGTATTAATTTCATCAACACAAGACAGAACAAGAGTATTAATAGGGTATTAATTTCATCAACACAAGACAGAACACGAAACAATGGATATTGAATAGAAGTGTTTGTAGAAAGCCTATTGGTCCATATTTCTTGATGCTTCTATATTGGAGCGGAGTCTTGAGGTGGGTAGAATGTAGTTGTGCAATAATTGGCTGTTGATTGCTGGTGTTGACTTCTTGATGTGTAGTACCTCGCAAACGTCAAGCCGCCTGCTATCGCTGTATCTATCGATGATTTCTGTGTTGTTTACTAGGATTTCTCTGGCGATGGTTTGGTTGTGGGAAGAGATTATATGTTCCTTAATGGAGCCCTGTTGCTTATGCATCGTTAAACGCCTAGAAAGAGATGTTGTTGTCTTGCCTATATACTGGGTTTTTTGGAGCTTACAGTCCCCAAGAGGGCATTTGAAGGCATAGACGACGTTAGTCTCTTTTAAAGCGTTCTGTTTTGTGTCTGGAGAGTTTCTCATGAGTAGGCTGGCCGTTTTTCTGGTTTTATAGTAAATCGTCAGTTGTATCCTCTGATTTTTGTCTGTAGGGATGACGTTTCTATTAACAATATCTTTCAGGACCCTTTCCTCCGTTTTATGAGCTGTGGAAAAGAAGTTCCTGTAAAATAGTCTAATCGGGGGTATAGGTGTTGTGTTAGTTGTCTCTTCAGAGGTTGCATGGCTTTTCACTTTCCTTCTTATGATGTCTTCGACGAAACCATTGGAGAAGCCGTTATTGACTAGGACCTGCCTTACCCTACAGATTTCTTCGTCGACTTGCTTCCATTCTGAGCTGTGGCTGAGAGCACGGTCGACATATGCGTTAACAACACTCCTCTTGTACCTGTCTGGGCAGTCGCTGTTGGCATTTAGGCACATTCCTATGTTTGTTTCCTTAGTGTAGACTGCAGTGTGGAAACCTCCCCCCTTTTCCATGACTGTTACATCTAGAAAGGGCAGCTTCCCATCCTTTTCCATCTCGTATTGAAACGCAGCACGGAACTCTGCTCAAATGCCTCCTTCAGCTCCTGCAGATGTCTGACATCAGGTACCTGTGTAAAAATGTCGTCAACATACCTGCAGTATATGGCCGGTTTCAAGTTCATGACGACTAAGACTTTTTGCTCGATGGTACCCATGTAGAAGTTTGCAAACAGGACACCTAGGGGAGAACCCATGGTGACCCCATCTACTTGCTTATACATGTGCCCATCCGGGCTCAAGAAAGGTGCCTCTTTAGTACAAGCTTGGAAAAATCAGAGGATACAACTGACGATTTACTATAAAACCAGAAAAACGGCCAGCCTACTCATGAGAAACTCTCCAGACACAAAACAGAACGCTTTAAAAGAGACTAACGTCGTCTATGCCTTCAAATGCCCTCTTGGGGACTGTAAGCTCCAAAAAACCCAGTATATAGGCAAGACAACAACATCTCTTTCTAGGCGTTTAACGATGCATAAGCAACAGGGCTCCATTAAGGAACATATAATCTCTTCCCACAACCAAACCATTGCCAGAGAAATCCTAGTAAACAACACAGAAATCATCGATAGATACAGCGATAGCAGGCGGCTTGACGTTTGCGAGGCACTACACATCAAGAAGTCAACACCAGCAATCAACAGCCAATTATTGCACAACTACATTCTACCCACCTCAAGACTCCGCTCCAATATAGAAGCATCAAGAAATATGGACCAATAGGCTTTCTACAAACACTTCTATTCAATATCCATTGTTTCGTGTTCTGTCTTGTGTTGATGAAATTAATACCCTATTAATACTCTTGTTCTGTCTTGTGTTGATGAAATTAATACCCTATTAATACCACATCTTGTTCTGTCTTGTGTTAATGCCACATCACCCCTTCCACCTCACTCAAATGTAGATATAAAATCGGAGATGCGTAAGTTCTATTCAGTTGTGTATTTGTGAACTAAAGTCTTTGAAAATGTAATAAGTTTTACGAAACGCGCCCGTGTCGCGTCAGACTAGAAATAAAAATGAATTTTGGAGAATTGATTTTTTATTTACCTCCAACAGTGAAGCGTAATGTACGAAAGATTGAGAAAATTCGTGTTAGAATTATTAATCTTACTTTTTCGGTCATATTTAATAATATATGTCTACAGGAAAGACTGCTACCAAAATATACTAATATATATATATATATATATATATATATATATATATATATATATATATATATATATATATATATATATATATATATATATATATATATATATACACATACATATATATATATATATACACATACATATATATATATATACACATACATATATATATATATATATACCTAGCAGTATATATATATATATATATATATATATATATATATATATATATATATATATATATATATATATATATATATATATATATATATATATATATATACACATACATATATATATATATATATATATATACCTAGCAGTATATATATATATATATATATATATACATATATATATATATATATATATATATATATATATATATATATATATATATATATATATATATATATATATATATATATATATATATATATATATATATATATATATGTTTCATTGAATATGACCGCATATTCTGTATTTATTATTTTCTGGTTTAGGGCTTCTATCCCTCTAACTATTTTCTTAGCATCAGGGCTTAATTGAAATAGGAGTTCTCCAAAACTCATTTTCGTACTTTTAAGGTGAAGAAAAGAAGTGATTTACTATAGAGTGTATTACACTTATTTGTATAATTTGCACGACGTTTCGAACCTCCATGGTTCATTCTCAAGTGAACAGATCTTACAATACTAGTTGATTTTATACCCGCATTAGGTCAGGTGATAATACAATGAAGGTGAAAACATGGGGGGATACATAAGGGATAAACATAGGGGCTGCAGAAGGCTTATTGGCCCATACGAGGCATCTCCTATCTAAACACAAAGATTAATCCAGTGTAATTGGCCTGTTATGTTGGACATTGTCTTCTGTGTTGGCATCGATATGTTCTTGTCTTGTCCTTACTCTCATGGTGGGTAGAGTAAATAGTTCCGTGATTTGGGTGTTCATGGTAGGTCGCTCTATTCTTATGTGAATTGCCTCAAGAATTTGTAATCTTCTTGAATCTTGGGTTTTGTCTATTATGCATGTATTCTTGTTCAACATTTCTCTTGTTAGAGTAATGTCATGGGCTTGTCTCATGTGATTCCTAGATTCTAGGAATCACATGAGACAAGCCCATGACATTACTCTAACAAGAGAAATGTTGAACAAGAATACTTGCATAATAGACAAAACCCAAGATTCAAAAGGATTACAAATTCTTGAGGCAATTCACATAAGAATAGAGCGACCTACCATGAACACCCAAATCACGGAACTATTTACTCTACCCACCATGAGAGTAAGGACAAGACAAGAACATATCGATGCCAACACAGAAGACAATGTCCAACATAACAGGCCAATTACACTGGATTAATCTTTGTGTTTAGATAGGAGATGCTTCGTATGGGCCAATAAGCCTTCTGCAGCCCCTATGTTTATCCCTTATGTATCCCCCCATGTTTTCACCTTCATTGTATTATCACCTGACCTAATGCGGGTATAAAATCAACTAGTATTGTAAGATCTGTTCACTTGAGAATGAACCATGGAGGTTCGAAACGTCGTGCAAATTATACAAATAAGTGTAATACACTCTATAGTAAATCACTTCTTTTCTTCACCTTAAAAGTACGAAAATGACTTTTGGAGAACTCCTATTTCAATTAAGCCCTGATGCTAAGAAAATAGTTAGAGGGATAGAAGCCCTAAACCAGAAAATAATAAATACAGAATATGCGGTCATATTCAATGAAACATGTTTGAAAGAAAACTTGCTGCCAGTATACACCAATATATATATATATATATATATATATATATATATATATATATATATATATATATATATATATATATATATATATATATATATATATATATATATATATATATATATATATATACCTAGCAGTATATATATATATAAATATATATATATATATATATATATATATATATATATATATATATATATATATATATATATATATATATATTTTTATATATATGTATTGTGACGATAATCTCTTTCAAGAGAGATTGAGTCTGCTCTTCCCAACATATTTACGTCGTTCAAGTACAAGATACTATATTGAAGATACGTCAACCAGTATCGCCAAACGTTTTGCCCAGGAAGCAAATCGTACCATGCACAACCTGACACACCGGCTACAGCCCGCCGTAACCAGCAAACTACTTATTCTCCGCCTGCCTGTTGCTGATTGGCTGGTATCTCACCGCACCTGCACTCACGCCACCACAAGAGTCGACGTCTGGGTCAGCAGCACGCCGACTCCTCAGAATATCTCTGTGCTCCTTGGAGTTGACATCTCTCGCTAGTAGACTAAGCCCTGGCTGTCGTGTACTAAAGGAGGTGGCAGCTTGTAGCCAGTATTCCCAGCACCTCACTTATTTGATTTATTTTAACTTGCATTCTTGTCTTAGAGTAACATTTCATTGCCAGTAATTATTCATGTTGTTTTGTTTGTTCACCTGTTTTGAATTTTACGAGATTGTCTTTATTCATGTCTTGTTTTCTAGAGTAATTAAAATTTCATTGTTTATACGTTGTGTTTTGTGTGTCTTCCAATTACCTTACCACAGACAAAAGGACAAACTTCTCTTTTTTTTTTTGTTATGTGACGAGGCCCTGCCCCCAGCTTTTGAAACAGCCGAACACCAACGCTTTACCGTCTCAGTATATAGACTGAAAACTCACACCCTAGAAGTGACTCGAACCCATACTCCCAGGAGCAACAGAACTGGTAACTACAGGACGCCTTAATCTGCTTGACCATCACGACCGGACATAAGGAAGTGATAGCCGAAGCTATTTGAACCACTTCCCCGCTGGCACTCGGATGATAATCTTGGGCATAGCATTTTACCAAATCACCACATTCTTTGGGGCACACATGAGGAACACAAATGCAAACAAGCCTGAATGGTCCCCAGGACTATATGCGACTGAAAACTCACAACCAAGAAGTGACTCGAACCCATACTCCAGGAGCAACAGAACTGGTAACTACAGGACGCCTTAATCCGCTTTTTCAGTCGCATATAGTCCTGGGGACCATTCAGGCTTGTTTGCATATATATATATATATATATATATATATATATATATATATATATATATATATATATATATATATATATATATATATATATATATATATATATATATATATAAATATATATATATATATATATATATATATATATATATATATATATATATATATATATATATATATATATATATATATATATATATATATATATATATATATATATATATATATATATATATATATATATATATAGGAAGGGAGTACCACCTCTAGCTGGAAGAAGGGGGACCCATAGCCTCGGAGGAAACCACGCATAACGCATTAGAGGGAATGTTTAGATCCCCTCCAATACAGTTTCTGTGTGCTTTTCTCCTACCACCCCCTTCCTTGAATATTTTTTGTGCTTTATTATGCATTTGATGGTTACAAGATATACATGGGTTGATACAAAAATAATAATGCAAAAAGGTGCTTAAAGGTTATGGATCTCTTGAAGAACACAACAATGGGAAACATTGATGAATGTCACAGACGGGTTCGATCATTGTTGCAAGTCAAACACTTCTTCGAATTCCTCTGAAGTTGGACTAGTGCCCAAGACGCAACAGGCATTTCCCCTCTGAATCGCAACACTGAGGCGCTGGAACAAGAAACTTTTTGCTCTCTGGTCTTTTGTAGCGCTGATCAATTTGTCCCCCAATCTATATATATATATATATATATATATATATATATATATATATATATATATATATATATATATATATATATATATATATATATATATATATATATATATATATATATATATGTCGTACCTAGTAGCCAGAACTCACTTCTCAGCCTACTATGCAAGGCCCGATTTGCCTAATAAGCCAAGTTTTCATGAATTAATGTTTTTTCGTCTGCATAACTAACCTAACCTAACCTAGCTTTTTTTGGCTACCTAACCTAACCTTACCTATATATATAGGTTAGGTTAGGTTAGGTAGGGTTGGTTAGGTTCGGTCATATATCTACGTTAATTTTAACTCCAATAAAAAAAAATTGACCTCATACATAGTGAAAAGGGTAGCTTTATCATTTCATAAGAAAAAAACTATAGTAAATATATTAATTCAGGAAAACTTGGCTTATTAGGCAAATCGGGCCTTGAATAGTAGGCTGAGAAGTGAGTTCTGGCTACTAGGTACGATATATATATATATATATATATGTCGTACCTAATAGCCAGAACGCACTTCTCAGCCTACTATTCAAGGCGCGATTTGCCTAATAAGCCAAGTTTTCATGAATTAATGTTTTTTCGTCTACCTAACCAACCTAACCTAACCTAACCTAGCTTTTTTTGGCTACCTAACCTAACCTTACCTATAAATATAGGTTAGGTTAGGTTAGGTAGGGTTGGTTAGGTTCGGTCATATATCTACGTTAATTTTAACTCCAATAAAAAAAAATTGACCTCATACATAATGAAATAGGTAGCTTTATCATTTCATAAGAAAAAAATTAGAAAAAATATATTAATTCAGGAAAACTTGGCTTATTAGGCAAATCGGGCCTTGAATAGTAGGCCAAAAAGTGAGTTCTGGCTACTAGGTACGACATATATATATATATATATATATATATATATATATATATATATATATATGTCGTACCTAGTAGCCAGAACTCACTTCTGAGCCTACTATGCAAGGCCTGATTTGCCTAATAAGCCAAGTTTTCATGAATTAATTGTTTTTCGACTACCTAACCTAACCTAACCTAACTTTTTCGGCTACCTAACCTAACCTAACCTATAAAGATAGGTTAGGTTAGGTTAGGTAGGGTTGGTTAGGTTCGGTCATATATCTACGTTAATTTTAACTCCAATAAAAAAAAATTCACCTCTTACATAATGAAATGGGTAGCTTTATCATTTCATAAGAAAAAAATTAGAGAAAATATATTATTTCATGAAAACTTGGCTTATTAGGCAAATCGGGCCTTGCATTGTAGGCTGAAAAGTGAGTTCTGGCTACTAGGTACGACATATATATATATATATATATATATATATATATATATATATATATGTCGTACCTAGTAGCCAGAACGCACTTCTCAGCCTACTATGCAAGGACCGATTTGCCTAATAAACAAAGTTTTCATGAATTAATTGTTTTTCGACTACCTAACCTACCTAACCTAACCGAACCTAACTTTTTCAGCTACCTAACCTAACCTAACCTACAAAGATACGTTAGGTTAGGTTAGGTAGGGTTGGCTAGGTTCGGTCATATATCTACATTAATTTTAACTCCAATAAAAAAAAATTGACCTCATACATAATGAAATGGGTAGCTTTATCATTTCATAAGAAAAAAATTAGAGAAAATATATTAATTCAGGAATACTTGGCTTATTAGGCAAATCGGGCCTTGCATAGCAGGCCGAGTACGACGTTCTGGCTACTAGGTACGACATATATATATATATATATATTAATATATATATATATATATATATATATATATATATAAATATATATATATATATATATATATATATTAATATATATATATATATATATATATATATATATATATATATATATATATATTAATATATATATATATATATATATATATATATATATATATATATATATATATGTCGTACCTAGTAGCCAGAACTCACTTCTCAGCCTACTATGCAAGGCCCGATTTGCCTAATAAGCCAAGTTTTCATGAATTAATTGTTTTTCGACTACCTAACCTACCTAACCTAACCTAACCTAACCTTTTCGGTTACCTAACCTAACCTAACCTATAGAGATAGGTTAGGTTAGGTTAGGTAGGGTTGGTTAGGTTCGGTCATATATCTATGTTAATTTTAACTCCAATAAAAAAAATTGACCTCATACATAATGAAATGGGTAGCTTTATCATTTCATAAGAAAAAAATTTGTGAAAATATATTAATTCAGGAAAACTTGGCTTGTTAGGGAAATTAGGCCTTGCATAGTAGGCTGAGAAGTGCGTTCTGGCTACTAGGTACGACATATATATATATATATATATATATATATATATATATGTCGTACCTAGTAGCCAGAACGCACTTCTCAGCCTACTATGCAAGGCCAGATTTGCCTATTAAGCCAAGTTTTCCTGAATTATTATATTTTCTCTAATTTTTTTCTTATGAAATAATAAAGCTACCCATTTCATTATGTATGAGGTCAATTTTGTTTTATTGGAGTTAAAATTAACGTAGATATATGACCGAACCTAACCAACCCTACCTAACCTAACCTAACCTATCTTTATAGGTTAGGTTAGGTTAGGTAGCAGAAAAAGTTAGGTTAGGTTAGGTTAGGTAGGTTAGGTAGTCGAAAAAACATTAATTCATGAAAACTTGGCTTATTAGGCAAATTGGGCCTTGCATAGTAGGCTGAGAAGTGCGTTCTGGCTACTAGGTACGACATATATATATATATATATATATATATATATTTATATATATATATATATATATGTCGTACCTAATAGCCAGAACGCACTTCTCAGCCTACTATGCAAGGCCCGATTTGCCTAATAAGCCAAGTTTTCATGAATTAATGGTTTTTAGACTACCTAACCTACCTAACCTAACCTAACCTACCTTTTTCGGCAACCTAACCCAACCTAACCTATGAAGATAGGTTAGGTTAGGTTAGGTAGGGTTGGTTAGGTTCGGTCATATATCTACGTTAATTTTAAGTACAATAAAAAAAAATTGACCTCATACATAATGAAATGGGTAGCTTTATCATTTCATAAGAATAAAATTAGAAAAAATATATTAATTCAGGAAAACTTGGCTTATTAGGCAAATCGGGCCTTGAATAGTAGGCCAAAAAGTGAGTTCTGGCTACTAGGTACGACATATATATATATATATATATATATATATATATATATATATATATATATATATATATATATATATATTAATATATATATATATATATATATATATATATATATATATATATATATTAATATATATATATATATATATATATATATATATATATATATATATATATATATATATATATATATATATATATATATATATATATATATATATATATATATATATATATATATATATATGTCGTACCTAGTAGCCAGAACTCACTTCTCAGCCTACTATTCAAGGCCCGATTTGCCTAATAAGCCAAGTTTTCCTGAATTAATATATTTACTATAATTTTTTTCTTATGAAATGATAAAGCAACCCTTTTCTCTATGTATGAGGTCAATTTTTTTTTATTGGAGTTAAAATTAACGTAGATATATGACCGAACCTAACCAACCCTACCTAACCTAACCTAACCTATATTTATAGGTAAGGTTAGGTTAGGTAGCCAAAAAAAGCTAGGTTAGGTTAGGTTAGGTAGGTTAGGTAGACGAAAAAACATTAATTCATGAAAACTTGGCTTATTAGGCAAATCGGGCCTTGAATAGTAGGCTGAGAAGTGCGTTCTGGCTATTAGGTACGACATATATATATATATATATATATATATATATATGTCGTACCTAGTAGCCAGAACTCACTTCTCAGCCTACTATTCAAGGCCCGATTTGCCTAATAAGCCAAGTTTTCCTGAATTAATATATTTACTATAATTTTTTTCTTATGAAATGATAAAGCAACCCTTTTCTCTATGTATGAGGTCAATTTTTTTTTATTGGAGTTAAAATTAACGTAGATATATGACCGAACCTAACCAACCCTACCTAACCTAACCTAACCTATATTTATAGGTAAGGTTAGGTTAGGTAGCCAAAAAAAGCTAGGTTAGGTTAGGTTAGGTAGGTTAGGTAGACGAAAAAATATTAATTCATGAAAACTTGGCTTATTAGGCAAATTGGGCCTTGAATAGTAGGCTGAGAAGTGCGTTCTGGCTATTAGGTACGACATATATATATATATATATATATATATATAAGTAAGTTCGTAAGTTCTATTTAGAACTTACGAACTTACGTAAGTTCGTAAGTTCTATTCAGTTGTGTATTTGTAAACTAAAGTCTTTGAAAATGTAATAAGTTTTACGAAACGCGCTCGTGTCGCATCAGACTAGAAATAAAAATGAATTTTGGAGAATTGATTTTTGATTTACCTCCAAAAGTGAAAAGAAATGTACGAAAGATTGAGAAAATTCGTGTTAGAATTATTAATCTTACTTTTTCGGTCATATTTAATAATATATGTCTACAGGAAAGACTGCTACCAAAATATACTAATATATATATATATATATATATATATATATATATATATATATATATATATATATATATATATATATATATATATATATGCGAATAAGCCTGAATGGTCCCCAGGACTATATGCGAATGAAAACTCACACCCCAGAAGTGACTCGAACCCATACTCCCAGAAGCAACGCAACTGGTAACTACAGGGCGCCTTAATCCGCTTGACGGCCGTGATGGTCAAGCGGATTAAGGCGCCCTGTAGTTACCAGTTGCGTTGCTTCTGGGAGTATGGGTTCGAGTCACTTCTGGGGTGTGAGTTTTCATTCATATATATATATATATATATATATATATATATATATATATATATATATATATATATATATATATATATATATATTATTAAATATGACCGAAAAAGTAAGATTAATAATTCTAACACGAATTTTCTCAATCTTTCGTACATTACGCTTCACTGTTGGAGGTAAATCAAAAATCACTTCTCCAAAATTCATTTTTATTTCTAGTCTGACGCGACACGGGCGCGTTTCGTAAAACTTATTACATTTTCAAAGACTTCACAAATACACAACTGATTAGAACGTATCTCTGATTTTATATCTACATTTGAGTGAGGTGGTAAGGATGATGTGGCATTAACACAAGATAGAACAGGAGGGGATATTAATAGGGTATTAAAAGTATCAACACAAGACAGAACAGAAACAATGGGTATTGAATAGAAGTGTTTGTAGAAAGCCTATTGGTCCATATTTCTTGATGCTTCTATATTGGAGCGGAGTCTTGAGGTGGGTAGAATATAGTTGTGCAATAATTGGCTGTTGATTGCTGGTGTTGACTTCTTGATGTGTAGTGCCTCGCAAACGTCAAGCCGCCTGCTATCGCTGTATCTATCGATAGATACAGCGATAGCAGGCAGCAGAACAACACGTGTCTCCCAGACACGTGTTGTTCTCCCCAGACTCATGCTGTTCTAACTAGACACCTGTTGTTCTCCCCCGACACCTGTTGTTCTCCCTCGACACCTGTTGTTCTCCCCCGAAACCTGTTATTCTCCCCCGACACCTGTTGTTCTCCCCCGACACATGCTGTTCTCCCTCGACACCTGTTGTTCTCCCCGACACCTGTTGTTCTCCCGCGACACCTGTTGTCCTCCCCCGACACCTGTTGTTCTCCCTCGACACCTGTTGTTCTCCCCCGACACTTGTTGTTCTCCCGCGACACCTGTTGTTCTCCGCAGACACTTGTTGTTCTCCCCAGACACATGTTGTTCTCCCCAGACACCTGTTGTTCTCCCTAGACACCTATTGTTCTCCCTCGATACCTGTTGTTCTCCTTAGACACCTGTTGATCTACCCCGACACCTGTTGATCTCCCCCGACACCTGTTGTTCTCCCCCGACACCTGTTGTTCTCCACAGACACCTGTTGTTCTCCTCAGACACCTGTTGTTCTCCCCCGACACCTGTTGTTCTCCTCAGACACCTGTTGTTCTCCCCAGACACTTGCTGTTCTCCCCCGACACCTGTTGTTCTCCCCTGAAACCTGTTGTTCTCCCCAAACACATTCTGTTCACCCTAGACACCTGTTGTTCTCCCCCGAGACCTGTTGTTCTCCCTCGACACCTGTTGTTCTCCCCTGAAACCTGTTGTTCTCCCCGACAGCTGTTGTTCTCCCCGACAGCTGTTGTTCTCCCCGACACATGCTGTTCTCCCCAGACACCTGTTGTTCTCCCTCGACACCTGTTGCTCTCCCTCGACACCTGTTGTTCTCCCCGACACATGTTGTTCTCCCTCGAGACCTGTTGTTCTCCCCTGACACATATTGTTCTCCCTCGACACCTGTTGTTCTCCCCCGACACCTGTTGTTCTCCCGCGACACCTGTTGTCCTCCCGGACACCTGTTGTTCTCCCCCGACACCTGTTTTTCTCCTTCGACACATGTTTTTCTCCCTCGACACCTGTTGTTCTTCCTCGACACCTGTTGTTCTCCCCAGACACCTGTTGTTCTCCTCAGACACGTGTTTTTCTCCCTCGACACCTGTTGTTCTCCCTCGACACCTGTTGTTCTCCCCAGACACCTGTTGTTCTCCTCAGACACCTGTTGTTCTCCCTCGACACCTGTTGTTCTCCCATGACACCTGTTGTTCTCCCCCGACACCTGTTGTTCTCCCCCGACACATGCTGTTCTCCCGAGACACATGCTGTTCTCCCCAGACACCTGTTGTTCTCCCCAGACACCTGTTGTTCCCCCCGACATATGTTGTTCTCCCTCGAAACCTGTTGTCCTCCTCGACATCTGTTGTTCTCCCTCGACACCTGTTGTTCTCCCCTTCACCTGTTGTTCTCCCTCGACACCTGTTGTTCTTCCCAGACACCTGTTGTTCTCCTCATACACATGATGTTCTCCCCAGACAACTGTCGTTCTCCACAGACACCTGTTGTTCTCCCACGACATCTGTTGTTCTCCCTCGACACTTGTTGTTCTCCCCCGACACCTGTTGTTCTCCCCAGACACCTGTTGTTCTCCCCAGACACCTGTTGTTCTCCTCAGACACCTGTTGTTCTCCCCAGACACCTGCTGTTCTCCCCCGACACCTGTTGCTCTCCCCCGACACTTGTTGTTCTCCACAGACACCCGTTGTTCTCCTCAGACACCTGTTGTTCTTCCCCGATACCTGTTGTTCTCCCCCGACACCTGTTGTTCTCTTTCGACACCTGTTTTTCTCCACAGACACCTGTTGTTCTCCCCAGACACCTGTTGTTCTCCCCAGATACCTGTTGTTCTCCCCCGACACCTATTGTTTTTCCCAGACACCTGTTGTTCTCCCCTGACACTTGTTGTCCTCCCCTGACACCTGTTGTTCTCCCCGACACCTGTTGTTCTCTTTCGACACCTGTTTTTCTCCTCAGACACCTGTTGTTCTCCTCAGACACCTGTTGTTCTCCCCAGACACCTGTTGCTCTCCCCAGACACCTGTTGTTCTCCCCCGACTCCTGTTGTTTTTCCCAGACACCTGTTTTCTCCCCTGACACTTGTTGTCCTCCCCCGACATCTGTTGTTCTCCCCCGACACCTGTTGTTCTCTTTCGCCACCTGTTTTTCTCCACAGACACCTGTTGTTCTCCCCAGACACCTGTTGTTCTCCCCAGATACCTGTTGTTCTCCCCCGACACCTATTGTTTTTCCCAGACACCTGTTGTTCTCCCCTGACACTTGTTGTCCTCCCCTGACACCTGTTGTTCTCCCCGACACCTGTTGTTCTCTTTCGACACCTGTTTTTCTCCTCAGACACCTGTTGTTCTCCTCAGACACCTGTTGTTCTCCCCAGACACCTGTTGCTCTCCCCAGACACCTGTTGTTCTCCCCCGACTCCTGTTGTTCTCCCCAGACACCTGTTGTTCTCCCCAGATACCTGTTGTTCTCCCCCGACACCTATTGTTTTTCCCAGACACCTGTTGTTCTCCCCTGACACTTGTTGTCCTCCCCTGACACCTGTTGTTCTCCCCGACACCTGTTGTTCTCTTTCGACACCTGTTTTTCTCCTCAGACACCTGTTGTTCTCCTCAGACACCTGTTGTTCTCCCCAGACACCTGTTGTTCTCCCCAGACACCTGTTGTTCTCCCCCGACTCCTGTTGTTTTTCCCAGACACCTGTTTTCTCCCCTGACACTTGTTGTCCTCCCCCGACATCTGTTGTTCTCCCCAGACACCTGTTGTTCTCCTCAGACACCTGCTGTTCTCCCCTGATACCTTTTGTTCTCCCCAGACATCTGTTGTTCCCCCCAGACACCTGTTGTCCTCCCCCGACACCTGTTGTCCTCCCCTAACATTTACGATACGAGAGAACACACTCAGTACCACCTAATATTCACAACGCTTCTTACACTTCCATTGGTGTATTCTACACAGTCTAAACTGTTCGTCCACTGCGAAATACACCTAACCTCTCTTTAATCAAGCCATGACATTAACAGCATTTGATATTCCAATGCACATCAGGATGCCTAAATGCAACCAACTCAAAGCAATATGAAAAAAATTCAAAACACATTACTATGCATATCAATGTATATTGATATAGTAAATTCATTGTAAATTCAGGTTTAACTGAAACCTAATAAAATTAAAATGGCCTGCAATTCTTAGTAAAATACGTGTCATTTAGCGTCACGTGTTAAATATGTATTGTGTTTGGTTAAGATATTTCTCATTCTTAACGATTTGAAAATTCGACCAACATTGTGAGGGATGAGATACAAAATATTTTTCATAAAAATTAATCTGTCATATTACATCTATAATTTATTAGCTAAAGATTGGTTGTGAAGATTGAGAGATTTTTTTCTACGCCTACCTCCCTTAGGAGGTGGACCTCTAGTTTTAAGGCTGCACACGGCAGGTAAGCATGAGTCCAATAGAAAAAGGAAAAGCGGGAGCAAACCGCCAGGCTTCCACCATTAGGGTGAAAACCTGTCCGCATAGGCCGCTGGTTCCTCCTAGTTAAACAGGACGTTAAAACTAATAAAGGGTAACCGACGGGTTCTCACAATCAAATATTTATATTTGATGTGGTGCTATGAATTGGGATTCGAATTCCCAAGAACAGCCGTCATATCAAAAGATCACATCAACATTCAATCGTATAAAGCAGAACATGGGTGGAAAAGAATGGTTGAAGGGTTGACATCGACCGTTTTCTATAAAATAAATAATTTATTAATAACAAGAGACTAAACTACTACAACATCGAGTTTACATTACGTTAATGCCCATCCAGTGGCAATGTAACAAACAGCTAAATAGCAACCCTTGCTGTGCGGCTGCACACTGAACTAACCTGAACACAGGTGTGCCCACTGACGACACAAGCTTGCAATCAATATTGTCACGGCTTCACGGTGAACAGATACTATAATCACAATCTTATTGGTCCTCCAACCTTACAGGAGAGACCCACGTAACTAGGCGGGTAGTCCAACAGTGACCCCCCTATCAAAACGTAATGTGGAACACTCTTTGCAACTCCCTGCAAGAAGTTTCACTGTAAACAGTAAACAAAGCCAAGCAAGGTGGGATTCTGAGGCACAACTCCAGTAATCCCTAAGTTACTTTACTCTCGTCACCAGACGATAAACAAAAGGAATTGCCTTAATCAATTAAAAAATTGATTATGTGATTAATTACGTTAATTGGCTGATCACAGCAGTCAGCAACAAAGTACTATGTTAATCACAAACACTTGTCTCTCTTAGACAACAACATGATGGTACTCTACATTAATCATTAACACTTGTCTCTCTTAACACAAGTCATCTTGTTAACAATAACTCAAAGCCTCTTACATTACATCACACTTGACTCCTTGCATGTATTCAGTGAGTAATTCCTAATTAATGTCAAACAGATCACTAATTACATCCTCTTCGAGTTACGTTAACTAAGCCTACTACTAACTTGGTAACTTCTCAACAGTCTATGTCAACATTTACTTTAATGAGTGTTAATTACTCTAATTAACCCCGAGCAATTAATTAACTGCCACCAGGGCCGATAATTAATCATACATAAATACGTCTCACTCCGCACTGCCTAAGCAGGTCCCATCAAACACTGTGAATTCACGGGTGAGTAGTTAATTACTCCACTAATTAACATGAGTGCATCTTAATCCACTGTCTTCAGACAGGATATGATTAATATAACGAGTTATGCTAGCTCCATGACCTCGCTTTACCTAGTCATCTGAGTCATCAAGACCCCCGACATTAATTACTCCACTAATTAACATTAGCCACTAATTGCTATACCCCAGAAAGGTAATTAGTCTCAAGTAATTACGTTAACACAAATACTGACAGACTCTGACAGTTCGTCTCCCACTATGTGAATTCATGATGAGAATGCTAATCACATAATTAGCTAGTGGTCAATTAGTTGTCACACGGACAATTAATTGCACCGGAAACGTATCTCAACAAGCTCAACACTGTTCTCCATTAACAGCTCTCTCACTCATCAAGAAATGTGCAACCCCTTATAAAGTTAATTCCCATTAATAAACTCACTGAATCCTTAAGTCCTCCACACAACTTAAAGAATACAAAATAACCCCAGGTTACATAGGTCACACTTACAGTGGCATGCATAACAACATAAATGCACGGCCCACATACGGTTGCAGCTATTGCAGCACGTTAATTACTGTACCCACACAGTAATGACACACGGTTAGGCAACAACAAAGGTATACCTACATTACTGCCCCCTCTAATCTTTCAACAATTGCAAGGGACTACTGTGTGCAATCACTACTACTTCAGCAAGACAATTTACGTTAATATAAAACACCGTCGCTACGCAGACAACTGGCACTAATTCTCTTAATTAGGCAATTAACTAATCAATTGCTTGCTCTCATTAAGTACTGTGAATTCCCCTGAATAATCAAAGGGGCCCCTTAAACCCTCAACACAGCTCCTAGGGGCAGTAATATTACGTATACCAACAACAACACTCCCCAAACCTACAACATAATGATGCCATCAGCATACCCCACATGCTAATGACATTATTAGGCAATCAGTCAGCTATCTCATCTGCTGACTCACCACACAACACCATATATATATATGCATGCAAATGAAACACACGGAAATGGCATTCACTTAATCAATTAAAATTATATCACTAGATCAATTATACATAATTATACAGACTTCAGAGTATCCACTGACAACCCTGCAACACTGGCCTGCCTACCTCTGCAATGATATAATTAACATGCGGCAACATGGCATTAATCTAGACTGAACGATTATATAGAATCGACAGAACTGGATCACTTACATGGTAAATCTCTGTACTGACAGGTTACATACTCGAGTCAGTCTACACACAACATATATCTATATACATCTACATGTGTGGTACCGTGTACAACATCCATCTCCAGGTACATCACACCCAGTCACCTGGACGTCAGTACAGACAGCTGTCTACTTCCCTCGCCTGGCAGACGCTATGGGACAACACAGCTGATACCGGATCTAACAACAGTCTTGAGACACTGTAACAATTATTACTGCACTCAAGATTTCTACTCTCATTTCATTCATTTCCCTGGTCACTACCTCACTGGCTGAAGAACACCTAGCTCGCTCCAAGTGCGTCTACTAGGTGTGGCCCAAGGGTGTTCAGGGCAGGTGGCCAAGCGTGGCTCAAGAGGGTGGCCACGGGGTGGCACAGCGCGAGGTGGCACGGCGCGGCACGGGGTGGCGCGGGGTGGCGCGGCGCAGGGTGGCGTAGCGCAGTGTGGCCCGGTGCGGGGCGGCCAGGGTGGCCCGGGACGTCACAGTGCCCCACCCGGGCTGAGGTGGCGCACGGGTGGCGCAGAGCGGCGCGTGGGTGGCCGGGGTGGCCAGGGTGGCGCGGGGTAGCTAGGGCGGTGCGGGGTGGCGGGCACATGGGGCTTGCCTCAGGCTGGCTGGCTGGCGCCCACAGGCAGACACAACGTGGATGGGAGATCACCTACACCCCTATCATCCCAGAGCATGCCTCGCTCGCACACCAGGGGTGATAATGCCCAGCATCACCACATGGCGGACCCAGCAAGGTGGAATTCAAAGTCCAACAGGAGCCTGTAATATCACCACAATTACACTAGGAGGCCCTGCCCTTATTCCACCATTTGTCCATTAACATAGACAGGATACTCAAACCCGATGTGAGAAACCATCTGATACACCGAGGCCTGCCAGCTGCCTCATGGGTGAACACTGTCTCTTAGATTTTCACTTGTTCCTTCCGTACTCCTTGGCCCCAATGGGGGCCTCGTAGCCTGGTGGATAGCGCGCAGGACACGTAACTCTGTGGCGCGGGTTCGATTCCTGCACGAGGCAGAAACAAATGGGCAAAGTTTCTTTCAACCTGAATGCCCCTATTACCTAGCAGTAAATAGGTACCTGGGAGTTAGTCAGCTGTCACGGGCTACTTCCTGGGGGTGGAGGCCTGGTCGAGGACTGGCCGCGGGGACACTAAAGCCCCGAAATCATCTCAAGATAACCTCAAGATAGATAACCCATTTTACGCAAATTGGGCCTCGACGCAACCCATGATGACGGGAGTGCCATGCACGATGAGTAATAAGGATGACACAGCGATTAACGGTGGTGGAGGTGGCAGCCGCCACCCTCACCCAGAGTCACCTCCTTCTCAGCTTGCCGCCCAGCTCAGACTGAAGATTTTGGCGGGCATAGGGGAACTCAAATGCCCATCTCCCCCTCTACCTTGTCTTGACCAATCAGCACAAAGCCGGCAAAGCCCTATAGTGCCGCTTCCAATCACAGCCATTCGGGCCTAAAACTCACCTTGAGGCTGAGGTGCCTAGACCAATCACAGATGCCCTCAGCATGAAGCGTCCCATGACGTCACAAGCAGGGGGAGGCTGAGGACAGTGGCGCCTTATCACACATGGTGGGGGAGGCGACGTTCACCCCTTTGCCCCCCCCACCTCTAAAACCGTTAGCGAGTCACGTACCCTCACATACCACAATCACTCTCAAATCTCATTTTCCCAGAAAACAGGAAAAATTCTGTAACTCTCTCTACAAAGCAATCACAGATCTCTGGCTAGTCTTAAACGATGGTCGTTAGCATAAGCTTTCATCCAACACCACACAAGCGCATGTAGTTTGAAAACTTCTTGTTTAGAGTTCCTAGAGTGATTCTAGCCTAATCTAGAAAACTAGAAAAACTAGCTGAGGGAATTTTCATTCCCTCACACTCAATTTATTAGCTAAACACGTGAAGATATTCATTATTAAACATCGTCAGCCTCAAGACTTTATTATTCTATTTAAAGTCATTGTTTATTTGTCTATATCCTACTTCCTGATCATTAAGAATGTCCATGTTTTCAGAATAAACTGTATAGTCCAATTTTATGATCCAGTTTTAGTAACTCCATCCAGGTGTGTGCTGGAACACCATCCAGGTGTGTGCTGGAACATCATCCAGGTGTGTGCTGGAACATCATCCAGGTGTGTACTGGAACATCATCCAGGTGTGTACTGGAACACCATCCAGGTGTCTGCTGGAACATCATCCTGGTGTGTGCTGGAACCCCATCCAGGTGTGTGCTGGAACACCATCCAGGTGTGTGCTGGAACACCATCCAGGTGTGTGCTGGAACATCATCCAGGTGTCTGCTGGAACATGATCCAGGTGTCTGCTGGAACATGATCCAGGTGTCTGCTGGAACACCATCCAGGTGTCTGCTGGAACACCATCCAGGTGTCTGCTGGAACATCATCCAGGTGTCTGCTGGAACATCATCCAGGTGTCTGCTGGAACACCATCCAGGTGTTTGCTGGAACACCATCTAGGTGTGTTCTGGAACATCATCCAGGTGTCTGCTGGAACATGATCCAGGTGTCTGCTGGAACACCATCCAGGTGTTTGCTGGAACACCATCCAGGTGTCTGCTGGAACATTATCCAGGTGTCTACTGGAACATCATCCAGGTGTCTGCTGGAACATGATCCAGGTGTCTGCTGGAACATCATCCAGGTGTCTGCTGGAACACCATCCAGGTGTTTGCTGGAACAAAATCCAGGTGTCTGCTGGAACACCATCCAGGTGTCTGCTCGAACACCATTCAAGTGTCTGCTGGAACACCACCCAGGTGTCTGCTGGAACACCATCCAGGTGTCTGCTGGCACACCATCCAGGTGTCTGCTGGAACGCTATCCAGGTGTCTAGTGAAACACCATCCAGGTGTCCGTTTGAACACTACCCAGGTGTCTGCTGGAACACCATTCAGGTGTCTGCTGGAATACCACCCAGATCTCTGTTGGAAAACTACCCAGGTGTCTGCTGGAACACCATCCAGGTGTCTGCTGGAACACCATCCAGGTGTCTAATGAAACACCATCCAGGTGTCCGTTTGAACACTACCCAGGTGTCTGCTGGAACACCATTCAGGTGTCTGCTGGAACACCACCCAGGTGTCTGCTGGAACACCATCCAGGTGTCTGCTGGCACACCATCCAGGTGTCTGCTGGAACGCTATCCAGGTGTCTAGTGAAACACCATCCAGGTGTCCGTTTGAACACTACCCAGGTGTCTGCTGGAACACCATTCAGGTGTCTGCTGGAATACCACCCAGATCTCTGTTGGAAAACTACCCAGGTGTCTGCTGGAACACCATCCAGGTGTCTGCTGGAACACCATCCAGGTGTCTAATGAAACACCATCCAGGTGTCCGTTTGAACACTACCCAGGTGTCTGCTGGAACACCATTCAGGTGTCTGCTGGAACACCACCCAGGTGTCTGCTGGAACACCATCCAGGTGTCTGCTGGAACACCACCCAGGTGTGTGCTGGAACACCATCCAGGTGTCTGCTGGAACACCACCCAGGTGTCTGCTAGAACACACGTGTAGTAGCCTTGTGTAGTGCTATGGTGTAGTACCCTGGTGTAGTGGTGTGTTTAGTAGCCTGTTGTAGTGGTGTGGTGTAGTAGCCTGGTATAGTGGTGTGGTGTAGTAGCCTGGTGTAGTGTTGTGGTGTAGTACCCTGGTATAGTGGTGTGGTGTAGTTGCCTGGAATAGTAATGTGGTGTAGTAGCCTGGTGTAGTGCAGTAGCCTGGTACAGTGGTGTGGTGTAGTGGAGTAGCCTGGTATAGTGGTGTGGTGTAGTACCCTGGTGTAGTGGTGTGGTGTAGTAGTCTTGTATAGTGACATGGTGTAGTACACTGGTATAGTGTTGTGGCGTATTACCCTGGTATAGTCGTGTGGGGTAGTAGCCGGGTATAGTTGTGTGGTGAAGTAACCTGGTATAGTGGTGTGGTGTAGTATCCTGTTATAGTGGTGTGGTTTAATACCCTGGTATAGTGGTGTTATGTAGTAGCCTGGTATAGCAGTGTGGTGTAGTTCCCTGGTATAGTGGTGTGGTGTAGTAGCCTGGAATAGTAGTGTGGTGTAGTAACATTGTATAGTGGTGTGGTGTAGTATCCTGGTATAGTGGTGAGGTGTAGTGGTGTGGTGTAGTAGCCTGGTATAGTAGCGTGGTGTAGTATCCTGGTGTAGTGGTGTCGTGTAGTAGCCTGGAATAGTGGTGTAGTGTAGTGCCTTGGTATAGTGGTGTGGTGTAGTTCCCTGGTACAGTGGTGTGTGGTGTATTACCCTGGTATAGTTGTGTGGTCTAGTAGCCTGGTGTAGTGGTGTGGTGTAGTACCCTGGTATAGTGGGGTGGTGTAGTACCCTGGTATAGTGGTGTGGTGTAGTAACCTGGTGTAGTGGTGTGGTGTAGTAGCCTGGTGTAGTGGTGTGGTGTTGTAGCCTGGTATAGTGGTGTTGTGTCGTATCCTGGTATAGTGGTGTGGTGTAGTAAACTGATATAGTGGTGTAGTGTATTACCCTGGTGTAGTGGTGTGGTGTAGTACCGTGGAGTAGTGGCATGGTGTAGTAGCCAGGTAGAGTGGCGTGGTGTAGTACCCTGGTATAGTGGTGTGGTGTAGTACCCTGAAGTAGTGGCGTGGTGTAGTAGCCGGTATAGTGAAGTGTTATAGTACCCTGGTATAGTGGTGTGGTGTAGTACCATGGTATAGTGGTTGTGTGTAGTACCCTGGTGTAGTGATGTGGTGTAGTACCCTGGAATAGTGGTGTGGTGTATTAATCTGGTATAGTGGTGTGGTGTAGTAGCCTGATAAAGTGGTGTGGTGTAGTACCCTTGTGTTGTGGTGTGGTGTAGTAGCCTGGTATAGAGGTGTGGTGAAATACCCTTGAATAGTGGTGTCATGTAGTACCTTGGTATAGTTGTGTGGTGTAGTAGCCTGGTGTAGTGGTGTAGTGTAGTACCCTAATATAGTGGGGTGGTGTAGTACCCTGGTATAGAGGTGTGGTGTAGTAACCTATTGTAGTGGTGTGGTGTAGTAGCCTGGTGTAGTGGTGTGGTTTTGTAGCCTGGTAAAGTGGTGTTGTTTCATACCCAGCTAAAGTGGTGTGGTGTAGTACACTGGTATAGTGGTGTAGTGTATTACCCTGGTATAGTGGTGTGGTGAAGTAGCCTGGTATAGTGGTGTGGTGTAGTAGCCTGGTATAGTGGTGAGGTGAAGTAGCCTGGTATAGTGGTGTGGTGTAGTACCCTGGTGTAGTGGTGTGGTGTTGTACCCTGGTATAGTGGTGAGGTGTAGTGGTGTGGTGTAGTAGCCTTGTATAGTGGTTTGGTGTATTATCCTGGTGTAGTGGTGTGGTGTAGTAGCCTGAAATAGTGGTTTGGTGTAGTACCCTGGTGTAGTAGGGTGGTGTAGTACTAGGTATAGTGGTGTGGTGTATTACCCTGGTATAGTGGTGTGGTGTAGTAGCCTGGTGTAGTGGTGTGGTGTAGTACCCAGGTACAGTGTGGTGGTGTAGTACCCTGGTATAGTGGTGTGGTGTAGTAACCTGGTGTAGTGGTGTGGTGTAGTAGCCTGGTGTAGTGGTGTGGTGTAGTACACGGGTATAGTGGTGTAGTGTATTACCCTGGTATAGTGGTGTGGTGTAGTAACCTGGACAAGTGGTGTGGTGTATTACCCTCGTATAGTGGTGTTATGTAGTATCCTGATAAAGTGGTGTGGTGTAGTACCCTGGTGTCGTGGTGTCGTGTAGTAGCCTGGTATAGTGGTGTGGTGAAGTAACCTGGTGTAGTGGTGTGGTGTAGTAGCCTGGTGTAGTGGTGTGGTTTTGTAGCCTTGTATAGTGGTGTTGTGTCGTACCCTGGTATAGTGGTGCGGTTAGTACACTGGTATAGTGGTGTAGTATATTACCCTGGGATAGTGGTGTAGTATATTACCCTGGGATAGTGGTGTAGTACCCTGGAGTATTGGTGTGGTGTATTACCCTGGTATAGTGGTGTGGTGTAGTAGCCCAGGGGTCTCCAAACTATGGCCCGCGGGCCACATCTGGCCCGCCACATAATTTCATCCAGCCCTCCAAACAAATCCCTGTGTGGTGGTCTTGAAAAAATAATTATCGTACGAATGGCATCGCAGAATTATTCAAAGCTGGGGCTGCTGACTGGTGGCGCTCAACCCGAGTCAGTTTTCCTCTCTCTCGATAGTGTGACGCACAGATACTATTACTGGTAGGTATGTGTTGTGCATTACAACCAATCAGTTGTGTATAACTGTATATTGTGGGGATGGAGGGCTAGTGGGGCTTCGCTGCTTCCGTTTCAGGGAGCACAAACACTGTACAATATTCTTTTCTCTGTACTTTGACAATGCCTTTATCTTAGTTATACAAAATAGCAATAATACTATTGTAGCCAAAAATATTGCATGTTTAAAATAGTTAAAATGGTAACCATTAAGTTTATCAACGAAAGCTGTTGCCATAATATTTACCACTTTATAATAATATGCTATGCTTTTTAACACCACATACAAGCTGTTTTTTCCTGTAGAATTTATTTCATTTATTTTACCCTTATGTTTTCAGATATGGAAAAGATAAAGAAAAGAAAAGTGGACATTGAGTGCCGTCGGTTCAATGACGAATGGAAGATAAAGTACTTTTTTGTGATAGCAAATGATAAAGCTTTATGCATAATATGTAGAGACAGTGTTGCTGTTCTGAAGGAATACAATATTCGTCGGCACTATGAATCTAAACATGGCTCAAGTTATTCTCACATCACAGGAGCAGAACGCACTAAAAAGTTTGAATCATTTCAGCACAGTCTGTATTCTCAACAAGCTGTTTTCAGTAAGAAAAAATCTGAAAATGAAACTTCAACTAGAGCCAGTTACAAAGTTGCCTATGTGTTGGCTAAAAAGGAAAACCTTTCACTGATGGTAGTATCATAAAAGAGTGTATAGTGGAAGCAGCAGGAGAGGTATGTCCAGAAAAAGTAAATCTCTTCAAAATGATAAGTCTTGGGTCAAATACTGTTGCTCGTAGAATTGAAGATTTAGGAGGCGACATAATTCGGCAAATAAAGGAAAAAACAAAAAGATTTTGTTGGTATTCTCTTGCGTTGGATGAATCAACTGATGTGTGTGATACTTCTCAGCTCTTAGTATTCATTCGTGGTGTTGATAGTGAATTTAATGTGAGCCAAGAATTAGCATCAGTTCACAGCATGCACACCACAACAACTGGAGAGGACATTTGCAATGAAGTAAGTAAAACTATGACAGAATATAACCTGGAATGGAAACAAGTGCAGTGTGTGACAATTGATGGAGGAAAGAATATGTCTGGGACAAAAAAGGGTTTGGTTGGGCAAATTACAACAGCTTGTGAGGTTGGAGGATTCTCAAAACCCATTTTTCTGCATTGCCTTATCCATCAACAAGCATTGTGCCTAAAATATGTTGATATGTCTTGTGTCATGAAACCTGTTGTTTCTGTGGTTAATTTCATTAGATCTCATGCACTCAACCATCGCCAGTTCCGTGATTTCTTGAAAGAAATTGATGCGGAGTTTGTTAACTTGCCTTATTATACAGCAATTAGATGGCTTAGTTGTGGAAAGGTTTTGCTGCATTTCTTTGAGCTCAGATTAGAAATTGATTTATTTCTCACAGAGAAAAATAACCCTCAGCCATTATTATCAGAATGTGAATGGATTTGGAAATTGGCATTTTTTGCAGATATGACAGGTCATATGAATAACTTGAATCTGAAATTGCAAGGCAAAACAAATTTGATCAGTGACTACTTTGTTCATGTCAAGGCATTCAGAGCAAAACTTGCGCTACTTGAAGGCCAGGTGAAGGTTAAGAATTTTGCTCATTTTCCATGTTGTGAAAAATTTCATGCAGAAACTAAAGTTGAATTTCCTTTTTCATTTGCAAATGAAATAATTTCAGATTTGAAAAAACAGTTTCAGAAGCGATTTGCTGACCTTGATGCCAAAGCAAATGAAATCAGGCTCTTTCATAATCCATTTGACTGCAATGCTAAAAATCTTCCAACTCAATTTCAAATGGAAATTATTGATCTCCAGGCAGATGACAGACTGAAAGATAAGTATAGAGAAGGAAATCTGATTGAGTTTTATAAATGCCTGCAGCCAGATCAGTTTCCAAATTTGATAAAGTTTGCTTGTAGTTTTGTGTCCATTTTTGGTTCAACATACTTGTGTGAACAAACTTTTTCCAAAATGAAGTATGTGAAATCTAACTATCGAGCAAATTTGTCTGATGATCACTTGAAATCAATTCTTACAATTGGCTCATCTAATCTGGAACCTGATTTTAATGAAATTTTGAAGTCAAAACGACAGTATCATTCATCACACTAATTTGGTTGCATAAAACTAAAGGCAGGAATCTATTTAGTTTACCCTGATTTTTTCCAAAAAGATATGTTTTAATTTTTCCATGTTTATACTTTAATATTTGAGGAAATTAAATTACTGGCACTGATTTGTTTTTTGTTTTTTTTAATTTTTTATACCTCCGGCCCGCAAAAATATGGGAAATATATAATGTGACCCTTACATTGAAAAGTTTGGAGACCCCTGTAGTAGCCTGATAAAGAGGTGTGGTGTAGTACTCTGGTGTCGTGGTGTGGTGAAGTAACCTTGTGTAGTGGTGTGGTGTAGTACTCTGGTATAGTGGTGTGGTGAAGTAACCTGGTGTAGTAGACTGGTGTATTGGTGTGGTGTATTACCCTGGTATAGTGGTGTCGTGTAGTAGCCTGATAAAGTGGTGTGGAGTAGTAGCCTGATAAAGTGGTGTGGTGTAGTACCCTGGTGTCGTGGTGTGGTGTAGTAGCCTGGTATAGTGGTGTGGTGAAGTTCCCTTAAATAGTGGTGTCATGTAGTACTCTGGTATAGTGGTGTGGTGTAGTGGCATGGTATAGTACACTGGAGTAGTGGAATAGTTTAGTTGCCTGGTATAGTGGTGTGGTGTAGTACCCTGGTATAGTGGTGTGGTGTAGTACCCTGGTATAGTGGTGTGGTGTAGTAGCCTGGTATAGTGGTGTATTGTACTACCCTTGAGTAGTGGTGTGGTGTAGTAGCCTGATATAGTGGTGTGGTGTAGTACCCTGGTGTCGTGGTGTGGTGTAGTACCCTGGTGTAGGTGCATGGTGTAGTACCCTGGTGTAGTGGCATAGTTTAGTGGCCTGGTATAGTGGTGCTGTGTAGTAGCCTGGTATAGTGGTGTGGTGTAATAGCCTGGTATAGTGGTGTGGTGTAGTAGCCTGGTATAGTGGTGTGGTGCAGTAGCCTGGAATAGTGGTGAGGTGAAGTAGCCTGGTATAGTGGTGTGGTGTAGTACCCTAGTGTAGTGGTGTGATGTAGTACCCTGGTATAGTGGTGTGGTGTAGTAGCCTGGTATAGTGGTGTGGTGTAGTACCCTGGTATAGTGGTGTGGTGTAGTAGCCTGGTATAGTAGTATTGTGTAGTACCCTGGTATAGTGGTATGGTGTAGTACCCTGGTTTAGTTGTGTGGTGCATTACCCTGGTATAGTGGCGTGGTGTAGTAGCCTGGTGTAGTAACCTGGTGTAGTGGTGTGGTGTAGTAGCCTGGTGTAGTGGTGTGGTGTTGTAGCCTGGTATAGTGGTGTGGTGTAGTAGCCTTGTATAGTGCGGTGGTGTAGTACCCTGGTGTAGTGGTGTGTTTAGTAGCCTGTTGTAATGGTGTGGTGTAGTAGCCTGGTATAGTGGTGTGGTGTAGTAGCCTGGTGTAGTGTTGTAGTGTAGTACCCTTGTATAGTGGTGTGGTGTAGTAGCCTGGAATAGTAATGTGGTGTAGTAGCCTGGTTTAGTGGTGTGGTGTAGTACCCTGGTGTAGTATTGTGGTGTAGTACCCTGGTGAAGTGGTGTGGTGTAGTGGAGTAGCCTGGTATAGTGGTGTGGTGTAGTACCCTGGTGTAGTGGTGTGGTGTAGTAGTCTTGTATAGTGACAAGGTGTAGTACACTGGTATAGTGGTGTGTTGTAGTTACCCTGTTATAGTGGTGTGGTGTATTACCCTGGTATAGTTGTGTGGTGTATTAGCATGGTGTAGTGGTGTGGTGTAGTACCCTAGTATAGTGGGGTGGTGTAGTACCCTGGTATAGTGGTGTGGTGTAGTAACCTGGTGTAGTGGTGTGGTGTAGTAGCCTGGTGTAGTGATGTGGTGTTGTAGCCTGGTATAGTGGTGTTGTGTCGTACCCTGGTATAGTTGTGTGGTGTAGTACACTGGTATAGTGGTGTAGTGTATTACTCTGGTTTAGTGGTGTGGTGTAGTACTCTGGAGTAGTGGCACGGTGTAGTAGCCAGGTATAGTGGTGTGGTGTAGTACCCTGGTACAGTGGTGTGGTGCATTACCCTGGTATAGTTGTGTGGTGTATTAGCCTGGTGTAGTGGTGTGGTGTAGTACCCTAGTATAGTGGGGTGGTGTAGTACCCTGGTATAGTGGTGTGGTGTAGAAACCTGGTGTAGTAGTGTGGTGTAGTAGCCTGGGGTAGTGGTGTGGTGTTGTAGCCTGGTATAGTGGTGTTGTGTCGTACCCTGGTATAGTGGTGTTGTGTAGTACACTGGAATAGTGGTGTAGTGTATTACTCTGGTTTAGTGGTGTGGTGTAGTACCCTGAAGTAGTGACACTGTGTAGTAGCCAGGTAGAGTGGAGTGGTGTAGTACCCTGGTATAGTCGTGTGGTTGTAGTACCTTGCAGTAGTGGCGTGATGTAGTAGCCGGTATAGTGAAGTGTTGTAGTACCCTGGTGTAGTGATGTGGTGTAGTACCCTGGTATAGTGGTTTGGTGTATTACCCTGGTATAGTGGTGTGATGTAGTAGCCTGATAAAATGGTGTGGTGTAGTACCCTTGTGTTGTGGTGTGGTGTAGTAGCCTGGTATAGAGGTGTGGTGAAGTACTGTTGAAAAGTGGTGTCGTGTAGTACCTTGGTATAGTTGTGTGGTGTAGTACCCTGGTATAGTGATGTGGTGAAGTAACCTATTGTAGTGGTGTGGTGTAGTAGCCTGGTGTAGTGGTGTGGTTTTGTAGCCTGGTATAGTGGTGTTGTGTCGTACCCTGCTATAGTGGTGTGGATTAGTACACTGGTATAGTGGTGTAGTGTATTACCCTAGTATAGTGGTGTGGTGAAGTAGCCTGGTAAAGTGGTGAGGTGAAGTAGCCTGGTATAGTAGTGTGGCGTAGCACCCTGGTGTAGTGGTGTGATGTAGTACCCTGGTATAGTGGTGAGGTGCAGTGTTGTGGTGTAGTAGCCTGGTATAGTGTTGTGGTGTATTATCCTGGTGTCCTGGTGAGGTGTAGTAGCCTGGAATAGTGGTTTGGAGTAGTACCCTGGTGTTGTAGTGTGGTGTAGTACTATGGTATAGTGGTGTGGTGTATTACCCTGGTATAGTGGTGTGGTGTAGTAGCCTGGTGTAGTGTTGTGGTGTAGTACCCTGGTATAGTTGGGTGGTGTTGTACCCTGGTATAGTGGTGTGGTGCAGTAACCTGGTGTAGTCGTGTGGTGTAGTAGCCTGGTGTAGTGGTGTGGTTTTGTAGCCTGGTATAATGGTGTTGTGTCGTACCCTGCTATAGTGGTGTGGTGTAGTACACTGGTATAGTAATGTAGTGTATTACCCTGGTATAGTGGTGTGGTGTAGTACCCTGGAATAGTGGTGCAGTGTATTACCCTGGTATAGTTGTGTGGTGTAGTAACCTGATAAAGTGGTGTGGTGTAGTACCCTGGTGTCGTGGTGTGGTGTAGTAGCCTTATATAGTGGTGTGGTGAAGTAACCTGGTGTAGTGGTGTGGTGTAGTAGCCTGTTGTAATGGTGTGGTTTTGTAGCCTGGTATAGTGGTGTTGTGTCGTACACTGGTATAGTGATGTGGTGTAGTACACTGATATAGTGGTGTAGTGTATTACCCTGGTATAGTGGTGTAGTGTAGAACCCTGGTATAGTGGTGTGGCGTAGTAGCCTGATAAAGTGGTGTGGTGTAGTACTCTGGTGTCGTGGTGTGGTGTAGTAGCCTGGTATAGTGGTGTGGTGAAGTAACCTGGTGTAGTGGTGTGGTGTAGTAGCCTGGTGTAGTGGTGTGGTGTTGCAGCCTGGTATAGTGGTGTTGTGTCGTACCCTGGTATAGTGGTGTGGTGTAGAATACTAGTATAGTGGTTGTGTGTAATACCCTGCTGTAATGATGTGGTGTAGTACCCTGGTATAGTGGTGTGATGTATTACCCTGGTATAGTGGTGTGGTGTAGTACCCTGATAAAGTGGTGTGTTATAGTACCCTGGTGTCTTGGTGTGGTGTAGTAGCCTGGTATAGTGGTGTGGTGAAGTACCCTTGAATAGTGGTGTCATGTAGTACTCTGGTATAGTGGTTTGGTGTAGTACCCTGGTGTAGTGGCATGGTATAGTACCCTGGTGTAGTGGACTGGTTTAGTTGCCTGGTATAGTGGTGTGCTGTAGTACCCTGGTATAGTGGTGTGATGTAGTAGCCTGGTATAATGGTGTGGTGTAGTAGCCTAGTATAGTGGTGTGGTGTACTACCCTTGAGTAGTGGTGTGGAGTAGTAGCCTGATATAGTGGTGTGGTGTAGTACCCTGGTGTCGTGGTGTGGTGTAGTAGCCTGGTATAGTGGTGTGGTGAAGTATCCTTGTATAGTGGTCTGGTGTAGTACCCTGGTATAGTGGTGTGCTGTAGAACCCTGGTGTAGTGGCATGGTATAGTACCCTGGTGTACTGGCATGGTTTAGTTGCCTGGTATAGTGGTGTGGTGTAGTGCCCTGGTATAGTAGTGTGGTGTAGTAGCCTGGTATAGTGGTGTCGTGAAGAAGCCTTGTATAATGGTGTGGTGTATTAGCCTGGTATAGTGGTGAGGTGAAGTAGCCTGGTATAGTGGTGTGGTGTAATACCCTGGTATAGTGGTGAGGTGTAGTGGTGTGGTGTAGTAGCCTGGTGTAGTGGTGTGGTGTAGTACCCTGGTATAATGGTGAGGTGTAGTGGTGTGGTGTAGTAGCCTGGTATAGTGTATTATCCTGGTGTAGTGGTGTGGTGTATTAGCCTGGAATAGTGGTTTGGTGTAGTACCCTGGTGTAGTAGTGTGGTGTAGTACTATGGTATAGTGGTGTGGTGTATTACCCTGGTATAGTGGTGTGGTGTAGTAGCCTGGTGTAGTGGTGTGGTGTAGTTCACTGGTATAGTGGGGAGGTGTAGTACCCTGGTATAGTGGTGTGGTGTAGTAACCTGGTGTAGTTGTGTGGTGTAGTAGCCTGGTGTAGTGGTGTGGTGTTGTAGCCTGGTATAGTGGTGTTGTGTCGTACCCTGGTATAGTGGTGTGGTGAAGTACACTGGTACAGTGGTGTAGTGATTTACTTCGGTATAGTGGTGTGGTGTAGTACCCTGGAGTAGTGGCATGGTGCAGTAGCCAGTTAGAGTGACGTGGTGTAGTACTCTGGTATAGTTGTGTGGTGTAGTACCCTTGAGTAGTGGTGTGGTGTAGTTCCCTGGTATAGTCGTGTGGTGTAGTACCCTCATATAGTGGTGTAGTGTATTACCCTGGTATAGTGGTGTTGTTAGTACCCTGGAGAAGTGGCGTGGTGTAGTACCCTGGTATAGTGGTGTGGTATAGTACCCTGGTATAGTGGTGTTAGGTAGTACCCTGGGATAGTGGTGTGGTGTATCACCCTGGTATAGTGGTGTTGTGTAGTACCCAGGTAGAGTTTTGTGGTATAGTACCCTGGTATAATGGTGTGGTGTAGGACCCTGGAGTAGTGGCATGATGTAATAGCCTGGTATAGTGAACTGGTGTAGTACCCTGGTATAGTGGTAAGGTGTAGTGGTGTAGTGTAGTAGCCTGGTGTAGTGGTGTGATGTAGTACCCTGGTATAGTGGTGAGGTGTAGTGGTGTGGTGTAGTAGCCTGGTATAGTGGTGTGGTGTATTATCCTGGTGTAGTGGTGTGGTGTATTAGCCTGCAATAGTGGTTTGGTGTTGTACCCTGGTGTAGTAGTGTGGTGTAGTACTATGGTATAGTGGTGTGGTGTAGTAGCCTGGTTTAGTGGTGTGGTGTAGTTCTCTGGTATAGTGGGGAGGTGTAGTACCCTGGTATAGTGGTGTGGTGTAGTAACCTGGTGTAGTTGTGTGGAGTAGTAGCCTGGTGTAGTGGTGTGGTGTTGTAGCCTGGTATAGTGGTGTTGTGTCGTACCCTGGTATAGTGGTGTAGTGAAGTACACTGGTACAGTGGTGTAGTGATTTACTTCGGTATAGTGGTGTGGTGTAGTACCCTGGAGTAGTGGCATGGTGTAGTAGCCAGTTAGAGTGACGTGGTGTAGTACACTGGTGAAGTTGTGTGGTGTAGTAGCCAGGTAGAGTGTTCAGGTGTAGTACCCTGGTATAGTGGTGTGGTGTAGTTCCCTGGTATAGTCGTGTGGTGTAGTACCCTCATATAGTGGTGTAGTGTATTACCCTGGTATAGTGGTGTTGTTAGTACCCTGGAGAAGTGGCGTGGTGTAGTACCCTGGTATTGTGGTGTGGTATAGTACCCTGGTATAGTGGTGTTGTGTAGTAGCTAGGTAGAGTTTTGTGGTATAGTACCCTGGTATAGTGGTGTGGTGTAGTACCCTGGAGTAGTGGCATGATGTAATAGCCTGGTATAGTGAACTGGTGTAGTACCCTGGTGTAGTGGTGTGTAGTACACTGGTATAGTGGTGTGGTGTAGTACCTTGGCGTAGTAGCATGGTGTAGTTGCCTATTATAGTGAAGTGGTGTAGTACCCTGGTGTAGTGGTGTGGTGTAGTACACTGGAATAGTGGTGTTCTGTAGTACCCTGGTGTAGTGGCATGGTGTAGTACCCTGGTGAAGTGGCATGGTTTAGTAGCCTGGTATAGTGGTGTGGTGTTGTACCCTGGTATAGTAGTGTGATGTAGTACCATGGAGTAGTGGTATGGTGTAGTACCCTGGTGTCGTGGTGTGGTGTAGTAGCCTGGTATAGTGGTGTGGAGAAGTACCCTTGTATAGTGATGTGGTGTAGTACCTCGGTATAGTGGTGTGGTGTAGTGCCCTGGTGTAGTGGTGTGGTGTAGTACCCTGGTATAGTGGGGTGGTGTAGTACCCTGGTATAGTGGTGTGGTGTAGTATACTGGTGTAGTTGTGTGGTGTAGTAGCCTGGTGTAGTTGTGTGGTGTTGTAGCCTGGTATAGTGGTGTGGTGTAGTAGCCTTGTATAGTGCGGTGGTGTAGTACCCTGGTGTAGTTGTGTGGTGTAGTAGCCTGGTGTAGTGGTGTGGTGTTGTAGCCTGGTATAGTGGTGTGGTGTAGTAGCCTTGTATAGTGCGGTGGTGTAGTACCATGGTGTAGTGGTGTGTTTAGTAGCCTGTTTTAATGGTGTGGTGTAGTAGCCTGGTATAGTGGTGTGGTGTAGTAGCCTGGAATAGTAATGTGGTGTAGTAGCCTGGTTTAGTGGTGTGGTGTAGTACCCTGGTGTAGTATTGTGGTGTAGCACCCTAGTGAAGTGGTGTGGTGTAGTGGAGTAGCCTGGTATAGTGGTGTGGTGTAGTACCCTGGTGTAGTGGTGTGGTGTAGTAGTCTTGTATAGTGACATGGTGTAGTACACTGGTATAGTGGTGTGTTGTAGTTACCCTGTTATAGTGGTGAGGTGTATTACCCTGGTATAGTTGTGTGGTGTATTACCATGGTGTAGTGGTGTGGTGTAGTACCCTAGTATAGTGGGGTGGTGTAGTACCCTGGTATAGTGGTGTGGTGTAGTAACCTGGTGTAGTGGTGTGGTGTAGTAGCCTGGTGTAGTGGTGTGGTGTTGTAGCCTGGTATAGTGGTGTTGTGTCGTACCCTGGTATAGTGGTGTGGTGTAGTACACTGGTATAGTGGTGTAGTGTATTACTCTGGTTTAGTGGTGTGGTGTAGTACTCTGGAGTAGTGGCACGGTGTAGTAGCCAGGTATAGTGGTGTGGTGTTGTACCCTGGTACAGTGGTGTGGTGCATTACCCTGGTATAGTTGTGTGGTGTATTAGCCTGGTGTAGTGGTGTGGTGTAGTACCCTAGTATAGTGGGGTGGTGTAGTACCCTGGTATAGTGGTGTGGTGTAGTAACCTGGTGTAGTAGTGTGGTGTAGTAGCCTGGTGTAGTGGTGTGGTGTTGTAGCCTGGTATAGTGGTGTTGTGTCGTACCCTGGTATAGTGGTGTGGTGTAGTACACTGGAATAGTGGTGTAGTGTATTACTCTGGTTTAGTTGTGTGGTGTAGTACCCTGAAGTAGTGACACTGTGTAGTAGCCAGGTAGAGTGGCGTGGTGTAGTACCCTGGTATAGTGGTGTGGTTGTAGTACCTTGCAGTAGTGGCGTGATGTAGTAGCCGGTATAGTGAAGTGTTGTAGTACCCTGGTGTAGTGATGTGGTGTAGTACCCTGGAATAGTGGTTTGGTGTATTACCCTGGTATAGTGGTGTTATGTAGTAGCCTGATAAAATGGTGTGGTGTAGTACCTATGTGTTGTGGTGTGGTGTAGTAGCCTGGTATAGAGGTGTGGTGAAGTACTGTTGAAAAGTGGTGTCGTGTAGTACCTTGGTATAGTTGTGTGGTGTAGTACCCTGGTATAGTGATGTGGTGAAGTAACCTATTGTAGTGGTGTGGTGTAGTAGCCTGGTGTAGTGGTGTGGTTTTGTAGCCTGGTATAGTGGTGTTGTGTCGTACCCTGCTATAGTGGTGTGGATTAGTACACTGGTATAGTGGTGTAGTGTATTACCCTAGTATAGTGGTGTGGTGAAGTAGCCTGGTATAGTGGTGTGGAGTAGTAGCCTGGTAAAGTGGTGAGGTGAAGTAGCCTGGTATAGTAGTGTGGCGTAGCACCCTGGTGTAGTGGTGTGATGTAGTACCCTGGTATAGTGGTGAGGTGCAGTGTTGTGGTGTAGTAGCCTGGTATAGTGGTGTGGTGTATTATCCTGGTGTCCTGGTGAGGTGTAGTAGCCTGGAATAGTGGTTTGGTGTAGTACCCTGGTGTTGTAGTGTGGTGTAGTACTATGGTATAGTGGTGTGGTGTATTACCCTGGTATAGTGGTGTGGTGTAGTAGCCTGGTGTAGTGTTGTGGTGTAGTACCCTGGTATAGTGGGGTGGTGTAGTACCCTGGTATAGTGGTGTGGTGCAGTAACCTGGTGTAGTCGTGTGGTGTAGTAGCCTGGTGTATTGGTGTGGTTTTGTAGCCTGGTATAATGGTGTTGTGTCGTACCCTGCTATAGTGGTGTGGTGTAGTACACTGGTATAGTGAAGTAGTGTATTACCCTGGTATAGTGGTGTGGTGTAGTACCCTGGAATAGTGGTGCAGTGTATTACCCTGGTATAGTTGTGTGGTGTAGTAACCTGATAAAGTGGTGTGGTGTAGTACCCTGGTGTCGTGGTGTGGTGTAGTAGCCTTATATAGTGGTGTGGTGAAGTAACCTGGTGTAGTGGTGTGGTGTAGTAGCCTGGTGTAATGGTGAGGTTTTGTAGCCTGGTATAGTGGTGTTGTGTCGTACACTGGTATAGTGATGTGGTGTAGTGCACTGATATAGTGGTGTAGTGTATTACCCTGGTATAGTGGTGTAGTGTAGAACCCTGGTATAGTGGTGTGGCGTAGTAGCCTGATAAAGTGGTGTGGTGTAGTACTCTGGTGTCGTGGTGTGGTGTAGTAGCCTGGTATAGTGGTGTGGTGAAGTAACCTGGTGTAGTGGTGTGGTGTAGTAGCCTGGTGTAGTGGTGTGGTGTTGCAGCCTGGTATAGTGGTGTTGTGTCGTACCCTGGTATAGTGGTGTGGTGTAGAATACTAGTATTGTGGTTGTGTGTAGTACCCTGCTGTAATGATGTGGTGTAGTACCCTGGTATAGTGGTGTGATGTATTACCCTGGTATAGTGGTGTGGTGTAGTACCCTGATAAAGTGGTGTGTTATAGTACCCTGGTGTCGTGGTGTGGTGTAGTAGCCTGGTATAGTGGTGTGGTGAAGTACCCTTGAATAGTGGTGTCATGTAATACTCTGGTATAGTGGTTTGGTGTAGTACCCTGGTGTAGTGGCATGGTATAGTACCCTGGTGTAGTGGACTGGTTTAGTTGCCTGGTATAGTGATGTGCTGTAGTACCCTGGTATAGTGGTGTGGTGTAGTAGCCTGGTATAATGGTGTGGTGTAGTAGCCTAGTATAGTGGTGTGGTGTACTACCCTTGAGTATTGGTGTGGAGTAGTAGCCTGATATAGTGGTGTGGTGTAGTACCCTGGTGTCGTGGTGTGGTGTAGTAGCCTGGTATAGTGGTGTGGTGAAATATCCTTGTATAGTGGTCTGGTGTAGTACCCTAGTATAGTGGTGTGCTGTAGAACCCTGGTGTAGTGGCATGGTATAGTACCCTGGTGTACTGGCATGGTTTAGTTGCCTGGTATAGTGGTGTGGTGTAGTGCCCTGGTATCGTAGTGTGGTGTAGTAGCCTGGTATAGTGGTGTTGTGAAGAAGCCTTGTATAATTATGTGGTGTAGTAGCCTGGTATAGTGGTGAGGTGAAGTAGCCTGGTATAGTGGTGTGGTGTAATACCCTGGTATAGTGGTGAGGTGTAGTGGTTTGGTGTAGTAGCCTGGTGTAGTGGTGTGGTGTAGTACCCTGGTATAGTGGTGAGGTGTAGTGGTGTGGTGTAGTAGCCTGGTATAGTGTATTATCCTGGTGTAGTGGTGTGGTGTATTAGCCTGGAATAGTGGTTTGGTGTAGTACCCTGGTGTAGTAGTGTGGTGTAGTACTATGGTATAGTGGTGTGGTGTATTACCCTGGTATAGTGGTGTAGTGTAGTAGCCTGGTGTAGTGGTGTGGTGTAGTTCACTGGTATAGTGGGGAGGTGTAGTACCCTGGTATAGTGGTGTGGTGTAGTAACCTGGTGTAGTTGTGTGGTGTAGTAGCCTGGTGTTGTGGTGTGGTGTTGTAGCCTGGTATAGTGGTGTTGTGTCGTACCCTGGTATAGTGGTGTGGTGAAGTACACTGGTACAGTGGTGTAGTGATTTACTTCGGTATAGTGGTGTGGTGTAGTACCCTGGAGTAGTGGCATGGTGTAGTAGCCAGTTAGATTGACGTGGTGTAGTACTCTGGTATAGTTGTGTGGTGTAGTACCCTGGAGTAGTGGCATGGTGTAGTAGCCTGGTATAGTGGTGTGGTGTAGTACACTGGTGTAGTGGTTTGGTGTAGTAGCCACGTAGAGTGGTGTGGTGTAGTACCCTGGTATAGTGGTGTGGTGTAGTTCCCTGGTATAGTCGTGTGGTGTAGTACCCTCATATAGTGGTGTAGTGTATTACCCTGGTATAGTGGTGTTGTTAGTACCCTGGAGAAGTGGCGTGGTGTAGTACCCTGGTATAGTGGTGTGGTATAGTACCCTGGTATAGTGGTGTTAGGTAGTACCCTGGGATAGTGGTGTGGTGTATCACCCTGGTATAGTGGTGTTGTGTAGTAGCCAGGTAGAGTTTTGAGGTATAGTACCCTGGTATAGTGGTGTGGTGTAGTACCCTGGAGTAGTGGCATGATGTAATAGCCTGGTATAGTGAACTGGTGTAGTACCCTGGTGTAGTGGTGTGTAGTACACTGGTATAGTGGTGTGGTGTAGTACCTTGGCGTAGTAGCATGGTGTAGTTGCCTATAATTGTGAAGTGGTGTAGTACCCTGGTGTAGTGGTGTGGTGTAGTACACTGGTATAGTGGTGTTCTGTAGTACCCTGGTGTAGTGGCATGGTGTAGTACCCTGGTGTAGTGGCATGGTTTAGTAGCCTGGTATAGTGGTGTGGTGTTGTACCCTGGTATAGTAGTGTGATGTAGTACCATGGAGTAGTGGTATGGTGTAGTAGCCTGGTATAGTGGTGTGGAGAAGTACCCTTGTATAGTGATGTGGTGTAGTACCTCGGTATAGTGGTGTGGTGTAGTGCCATGGTGTAGTGGTGTGGTGTAGTACCCTGGTATAGTGGGGTGGTGTAGTACCCTGGTATAGTGGTGTGGTGTAGTATACTGGTGTAGTTGTGTGGTGTAGTAGCCTGGTGTAGTTGTGTGGTGTTGTAACCTGGTTTAGTGGTGTTGTGTCATACCCTTGTATAGTGGTGTGGTGAAGTACACTGGTATAGTGGTGTAGTGTATTACTTCGGTATAGTGGTGTGGTGTAGTACCCTGGAGTAGTGGGATGGTGTAGTAGCCAGTCAGAGTGGCGTGGTGTAGTACCCTGGTATAGCGGTGTGGTGTAGTTGGCGGGAGTAGTGGCGTGGTGTAGTAGCCTGGTATAGTGGTGTGGTGTAGTACCCTGGTGTAGTGGTGTGGTGTAGTAGCCAGGTAGAGTGGTGTGGTGTAGTACCCTGGTGTAGTTGTGTGGTGTAGTTCCCTGGTATAGTCGTGTGGTGTAGTACTCTGATATAGTGGTGTAGTGTATTACCCTGGTATAGTGGTGTTGTTAGTACCCTGGAGTAGTGGCGTGGTGTAGTACCCTGGTATAGTGGTGAGGTATAGTACCCTGGTATAGTGGTGTTATGTAGTACCCTGGTATAGTGGTGTGGTGTATTACCCTGGTATAGTGGTGTGGTGTAGTAGCCAGGTAGAGTTTTGTGGTGTAGTACTCTGGTATAGTGGTGTGGTGTAGTACCCTGGAGAAGTGGTGCAGTGTATTACCCTGGTATAGTTGTGTGGTGTAGTAACCTGATAAAGTGGTGTGGTGTAGTACCCTGGTGTCGTGGTGTGGTGTAGTAGCCTTATATAGTGGTGTGGTGAAGTAACCTGGTGTAGTGGTGTGGTGTAGTAGCCTGGTGTAATGGTGTGGTTTTGTAGCCTGGTATAGTGGTGTTGTGTCGTACACTGGTATAGTGATGTGGTGTAGTACACTGATATAGTAGTGTAGTGCATTACCCTGGTATAGTGTTGTAGTGTAGAACCCTGGTATAGTGGTGTGGCGTAGTAGCCTGATAAAGTGGTGTGGTGTAGTACTCTGGTGTCGTGGTGTGGTGTAGTAGCGTGGTATAGTGGTGTGGTGAAGTAACCTGGTGTAGTGGTGTGGTGTAGTAGCCTGGTGTAGTGGTGTGGTGTTGTTGCCTGGTATAGTGGTGTTGTGTCGTACCCTGGTATAGTGGTGTGGTGTAGATTACTAGTATAGTGGTTGTGTGTAGTACCCTGCTGTAATGATGTGGTGTAGTACCCTGGTATAGTGGTGTGATGTATTACCCTGGTATAGTGGTGTGGTGTAGTACCCTGATAAAGTGGTGTGTTATAGTACCCTGGTGTCGTGGTGTGGTGTAGTAGCCTGGTATAGTGGTGTGGTGAAGTACCCTTGAATAGTGGTGTCATGTAGTATACTGGTATAGTGGTTTGGTGTAGTACCCTGGTGTAGTGGCATGGTATAGTACCCTGGTGTAGTGGACTGGTTTAGTTGCCTGGTAAAGTGGTGTGCTGTAGTACCATGGTATAGTGGTGTGGTGTAGTAGCCTGGTATAATAGTGTGGTGTAGTAGCCTAGTATAGTGGTGTGGTGTACTACCCTTGAGTAGTGGTGTGGAGTAGTAGCCTGATATAGTGGTGTGGTGTAGTACCCTGGTGTCGTGGTGTGATGTAGTAGCCTGGTATAGTGGTGTGGTGAAGTATCCTTGTATAGTGGTCTGGTGTAGTACCCTGGTACAGTGGTGTGCTGTAGAACCCTGGTGTAGTGGCATGGTATAGTACCCTGGTGTACTGGCATGGTTTAGTTGCCTGGTATAGTGGTGTGGTGTAGTGCCCTGGTATAGTAGTGTGGTGTAGTAGCCTGGTATAGTGGTGTCGTGAAGAAGCCTTGTATAATGGTGTGGTGTAGTAGCCTGGTATAGTGGTGAGGTGAAGTAGCCTGGTATAGTGGTGTGGTGAAATAACCTGGTATAGTGGTGAGGTGCAGTGGTGTGGTGTAGTAGCCTGGTGTAGTGGTGTGGTGTAGTACCCTGGTATAGTGGTGAGGTGTAGTGGTGTGGTGTAGTAGCCTGGTATAGTGTATTATCCTGGTGTTGTGGTGTGGTGTATTAGCCTGGAATAGTGGTTTGGTGTAGTACCCTAGTATAGTAGTGTGGTGTAGTACTATGGTATAGTGGTGTGGTGTATTACCCTGGTATAGTGGTGTGGTGTAGTAGCCTGGTGTAGTGGTGTGGTGTAGTTCACTGGTATAGTGGGGAGGTATAGTACCATGGTATAGTGGTGTGGTGTAGTAACCTGGTGTAGTTGTGTGGTGTAGTAGCCTGGTGTAGTGGTGTGGTGTTGTAGCCTGGTATAGTGGTGTTGTGTCGTACCCTGGTATAGTGGTGTGGTGAAGTACACTGGTACAGTGGTGTAGTGATTTACTTCGGTATAGTGGTGTGGTGTAGTACCCAGGAGTAGTGGCATGGTGTAGTAGCCAGTTAGAGTGACGTGGTGTAGTACTCTGGTATAGTTGTGTGGTGTAGTAGCCTGGTGTAGTGGTGTGGTGTAGTACCCTGGTATCGTGGGGTGGTGTAGTACCCTGTTATAGTGGTGTGGTGTAGTAGCCTGGTGTAGTGGTGTTGTGTAGTACCCTGGTGTAGTGGTGATGTGTAGTAGCCTGGTATAGTGGTGTGTTGTAGTACCTGGTGTAGTGGTGTGGTGTAGTTGCCTGGTGTAGTGGTGTGTTGTAGTAGTCTGGTATAGTGGTGTAGTGTATTAGCCTGGTGTAGTGATGTGGTGTAGTAGCCTGGTGTAGTGGTGTGGTGTAGTAGACTGGTACAGTGATGTGGTGTAGTAGCCTGGTGTAGTAATGTTGTGTGGTACCCTGGTATAGTGGTGTGGTGTAGTACCCTGGTATTGTGGTAAGGTGTAGAACCCTGGTGTAGTGGCATGGTATAGTACCCTGGTGTACTGGCATGGTTTAGTGTCCTGGTATAGTGGTGTGGTGTAGTGCCCTGGTTTAGTAGTGTGGTGTAGTAGCCTGGTATAGTGGTGTGGTGAAGTAGCCTGGTATAGTGGTGTGGTGTAGTTGCCCAATATAGTGGTGAGGTGAAGTAGCCTGGTATAGTGGTGTGGTGTAGTACCCTGGTGTAGTGGTGTGGTGTAGTACCCTGGTATAGTGGTGAAGTGTAGTGGTGTGGTGTAGTAGCCTGGTATAGTGGTGTGGTGTAGTAGCATTGTATAGTGGTGTGGTGTAGTATCCTGGTATAGTGGTGAGGTGAAGTAGCCTAGTATAGCGGTGTTGTGTCGTACCCTGGTATAGTGGTGTAGTATAGTACCCTGGTATAGTGGTGTAGTGTATTACCCTGGTATAGTGGTGAGGTGTAGTGGTGTGGTGTAGTAGCCTGGTATAGTAGTGTGGTGTAGTGGTGTGGTGTAGTAGCCTGGAATAGTGGTGTAGTGTAGTGCCCTGGTATAGTGGTGTGGTGTAGTATCCTGGTACAGTGGTGAGGTGTATTACCCTGGTATAGTTGTGTGGTGTATTAGCCTGGTGTAGTGGTGTGGTGTAGTACCCTAGTATAGTGGGGTGGTGTAGTACCCTGGTATAGTGGTGTGGTGTAGTAACCTGGTGTAGTGGTGTGGTGTAGTAGCCTGGTGTAGTGGTGTGCTGTAGAACACTGGTGTAGTGGCATGGCATAGTACCCTGGTGTACTGGCATGGTTTAGTTGCCTGGTATAGTGGTGTGGTGTAGTGCCCTGGTATAGTAGTGTGGTGTAGTAGCCTGGTATAGTGGTGTCGTGAAGAAGCCTTGTATAATGGTGTGGTGTAGTAGCCTGGTATAGTGGTGAGGTGAAGTAGCCTGGTATAGTGGTGTGGTGTAATACCCTGGTATAGTGGTGAGGTGTAGTGGTGTGGTGTAGTAGCCTGGTGTAGTGGTGTGGTGTAGTACCCTGGTATAGTGGTGAGGTGTAGTGGTGTGGTGTAATATCCTGGTATAGTGTATTATCCTGGTGTAGTGGTGTGGTGTATTAGCCTGGAATAGTGGTTTGGTGTAGTACCCTGGTGTAGTAGTGTGATGTAGTACTATGGTATAGTGGTGTGGTGTATTACCCTGGTATAGTGGTGTGGTGTAGTAGCCTGGTGTAGTGGTGTGGTGTAGTTCACTGGTATAGTGGGGAGGTGTAGTACCCTGGTATAGTGGTGTGGTGTAGTAACCTGGTGCAGTTGTGTGGTGTAGTAGCCTGGTGTAGTGGTGTGGTTTTGTAGCCTGGAATAGTGGTGTTGTGTCGTACCCTGGTATAGTGGTGTGGTGAAGTACACTGGTACAGTGGTGTAGTGATTTACTTCGGTATAGTGGTGTGGTGTAGTACCCTGGAGTAGTGGCATGGTGTAGTAGCCAGTTAGAGTGACGTGGTGTAGTACACTGGTGTAGTGGTGTGGTGTAGTAGCCAGGTAGAGTGGTCAGGTGTAGTACCCTGGAATAGTGGTGTGGTGTAGTTCCCTGCTATAGTCGTGTGGTGTAGTACCCTCATATAGTGTAGTGTATTACCCTGGTATAGTGGTGTTGTTAGCACCCTGGAGAAGTGGCGTGGTGTAGTACCCTGGTATAGTGGTGTGGTATAGTACCCTGGTATAGTGGTGTTAGGTAGTACCCTGGGATAGTGGTGTGGTGTATCACCCTGGTATAGTGGTGTTGTGTAGTAGCCAGGTAGAGTTTTGTGGTATAGTACCCTGGTATAGTGGTGTGGTGTAGTACCCTGGAGTAGTGGCATGATGTAATAGCCTGGTATAGTGAACTGGTGTAGTACCCTGGTATAGTGGTAAGGTGTAGTGGTGTACTGTAGTAGCCTGGTGTAGTGGTGTGGTGTAGTAGCCTGGTGTAGTGTTGTGGTGTAGTACCCTGGTATAGTGGTGAGGTGTAGTGGTGTGGTGTAGTTGCCTGGTATAGTGGTGTGGTGTATTATCCTGGTGTAGTGGTGTGGTGTATTAGCCTGCAATAGTGGTTTGGTGTAGTTCCCTGGTGTAGTACTGTGGTGTAGTACTATGGTATAGTGGTGTGGTGTAGTAGCCTGGTGTAGTGGTGTGGTGTAGTTCTCTGGTATAGTGGGGAGGTGTAGTACCCTGGTATAGTGGTGTGGTGTAGTAACCTGGTGTAGTTGTGTGGTGTAGTAGCCTGGTGTAGTGGTGTGGTGTTGTAGCCTGGTATAGTGGTGTTGTGTCGTTCCCTGGTATAGTGGTGTGGTGAAGTACACTGGTACAGTGGTGTAGTGATTTACTTCGGTATAGTGGTGTGGTGTAGTACCCTGGAGTAGTGGCATGGTGTAGTAGCCAGTTAGAGTGACGTGGTGTAGTACTCTGGTATAGTTGTGTGGTGTAGTTCCCTGGAGTAGTGGCATGGTGTAGTAGCCTGGTATAGTGGTGTGGTGTAGTACACTGGTGTAGTGGTGTGGTGTAGTAGCCAGGTAGAGTGGTCAGGTGTAGTACCCTGGTATAGTGGTGTGGTGTAGTTCCCTGGTATAGTCGTGTGGTGTAGTACCCTCATATAGTGGTGTAGTGTATTACCCTGGTATAGTGGTGTTGTTAGTACCCTGGAGAAGTGGCGTGGTGTAGTACCCTGGTATAGTGGTGTGGTATAGTACCCTGGTATAGTGGTGTTAGGTAGTACCCTGGGATAGTGGTGTGGTGTATCACCCTGGTATATTGGTGTTGTGTAGTAGCCAGGTAGAGTTTTGTGGTATAGTACCCTGGTATAGTGGTGTGGTGTAGTACCCTGGAGTAGTGGCATGATGTAATAGCCTGGTATAGTGAACTGGTGTAGTACCCTGGTGTAGTGGTGTGTAGTACACTGGTATAGTGGTGTGGTGTAGTACCTTGGCGTAGTAGCATGGTGTAGTTGCCTATTATAGTGAAGTGGTGTAGTACCCTGGTGTAGTGGTGTGGTGTAGTACACTGGTATAGTGGTGTTCTGTAGTACCCTGTTGTAGTGGCATGGTGTAGTACCCTGGTGTAGTGGCATGGTTTAGTAGCCTGGTATAGTGGTGTGGTGTTGTACCCTGGTATAGTAGTGTGATGTAGTACCATGGAGTAGTGGTATGGTGTAGTAGCCTGGTATAGTGGTGTGGTGTAGTACCCTGGTGTCGTGGTGTGGTGTAGTAGCCTGGTATAGTGGTGTGGAGAAGTACCCTTGTATAGTGATGTGGTGTAGTACCTCGGTATAGTGGTGTGGTGTAGTGCCCTGGTGTAGTGGTGTGGTGTAGTACCCTGGTATAGTGGGGTGGTGTAGTACCCTGGTATAGTGGTGTGGTGTAGTATACTGGTGTAGTAGCCTGGTGTAGTGGTGTGGTGTAGTAACTTGGTGTAGTGGTGTGGTGTAGTAGCCTGGTGTAGTGGTGTGGTGTTGTAGCCTGGTATAGTGGTGTGGTGTAGTAGCCTTGTATAGTGCGGTGGTGTAGTACCCTGGTGTAGTGGTGTGTTTAGTAGCCTGTTGTAATGGTGTGGTGTAGTAGCCTGGTATAGTGGTGTGGTGTAGTAGCCTGGAATAGTAATGTGGTGTAGTAGCCTGGTTTAGTGGTGTGGTGTAGTACCCTGGTGTAGTATTGTGGTGTAGTACCCTGGTGAAGTGGTAGGGTGTAGTGGAGTAGCCTGGTATAGTGGTGTGGTGTAGTACCCTGGTGTAGTGGTGTGGTGTAGTAGTCTTGTATAGTGACATGGTGTAGTACACTGGTATAGTGGTGTGTTGTAGTTACCCTGTTATAGTTGTGTGGTGTATTAGCATGGTGTAGTGGTGTGGTGTAGAACCCTAGTATAGTGGGGTGGTGTAGTACCCTGGTATAGTGGTGTGGTGTAGTAACGTGGTGTAGTGGTGTGGTGTAGTAGCCTGGTGTAGTGGTGTGGTGTTGTAGCCTGGTATAGTGGTGTTGTGTCGTACCCTGGTATAGTGGTGTGGTGTAGTACACTGGTATAGTGGTGTAGTGTATTACTCTGGTTTAGTGGTGTGGTGTAGTACTCTGGAGTAGTGGCACTGTGTAGTAGCCAGGTATAGTGATGTGGTGTAGTACCCTGGTACAGTGGTGTGGTGCATTACCCTGGTATAGTTGTGTGGTGTTTTAGCCTGGTGTAGTGGTGTGGTGTAGTACCCTAGTATAGTGGGGTGGTGTAGTACACTGGAATAGTGGTGTAGTGTATTACTCTGGTTTAGTGGTGTGGTGTAGTACCCTGAAATAGTGACACTGTGTAGTAGCCAGGTAGAGTGGCGTGGTGTAGTACCCTGGTATAGTGGTGTGGTTGTAGTACCTTGCAGTAGTGGCGTGATGTAGTAGCCGGTATAGTGAAGTGTTGTAGTACCCTGGTGTAGCGATGTGGCGTAGTACCCTGGAATAGTGGTTTGGTGTATTACCCTGGTATAGTGGTGTGATGTAGTAGCCTGATAAAATGGTGTGGTGTAGTACCCTTGTGTTGTGGTGTGGTGTAGTAGCCTGGTATAGAGGTGTGGTGAAGTACTGTTGAAAAGTGGTGTCGTGTAGTACCTTGGTATAGTTGTGTGGTGTAGTACCCTGGTATAGTGATGTGGTGAAGTAACCTATTGTAGTGGTGTGGTGTAGTAGCCTGGTGTAGTGGTGTGGTTTTGTAGCCTGGTAGAGTGGTGTTGTGTCGTACCCTGCTATAGTGGTGTGGATTAGTACACTGGTATAGTGGTGTAGTGTATTACCCTAGTATAGTGGTGTGGTGAAGTAGCCTGGTATAGTAGTGTGGAGTAGTAGCCTGGTAAAGTGGTGAGGTGAAGTAGCCTGGTATAGTAGTGTGGCGTAGCACCCTGGTGTAGTGGTGTGATGTAGTACCCTGGTATAGTGGTGAGGTGCAGTGTTGAGGTGTAGTAGCCTGGTATAGTGTTGTGGTGTATTATCCTGGTGTCCTGGTGAGGTGTAGTAGCCTGGAATAGTGGTTTGGTGTAGTACCCTGGTGTTGTAGTGTGGTGTAGTACTATGGTATAGTGGTGTGGTGTATTACCCTGGTATAGTGGTGTGGTGTAGTAGCCTGGTGTAGTGTTGTGGTGTAGTACCCTGGTATAGTTGGGTGGTGTAGTACCCTGGTATAGTGGTGTGGTGCAGTAACCTGGTGTAGTCGTGTGGTGTAGTAGCCTGGTGTAGTGGTGTGGTTTTGTAGCCTGGTATAATGGTGTTGTGTCGTACCCTGCTATAGTGGTGTGGTGTAGTACACTGGTATAGTGATGTAGTGAATTACCCTGGTATAGTGGTGTGGTGTAGTACCCTGGAATAGTGGTGCAGTGTATTACCCTGGTATAGTTGTGTGGTGTAGTAACCTGATAAAGTGGTGTGGTGTAGTACCCTGGTGTCGTGGTGTGGTGTAGTAGCCTTATATAGTGGTGTGGTGAAGTAACCTGGTGTAGTGGTGTGGTGTAGTAGCCTGGTGTAATGGTGTGGTTTTGTAGCCTGGTATAGTGGTGTTGTGTCGTACACTGGTATAGTGATGTGGTGTAGTACACTGATATAGTGGTGTAGTGTATTACCCTGGTATAGTGGTGTAGTGTAGAACCCTGGTATAGTGGTGTGGCGTAGTAGCCTGATAAAGTGGTGTGGTGTAGTACTCTGGTGTCGTGGTGTGGTGTAGTAGCCTGGTATAGTGGTGTGGTGAAGTAACCTGGTGTAGTGGTGTGGTGTAGTAGCCTGGTGCAGTGGTGTGGTGTTGCAGCCTGGTATAGTGGTGTTGTGTCGTACCCTGGTATAGTGGTGTGGTGTAGAATACTAGTATAGTGGTTGTGTGTAATACCCTGCTGTAATGATGTGGTGTAGTACCCTGGTATAGTGGTGTGATGTATTACCCTGGTATAGTGGTGTGGTGTAGTACCCTGATAAAGTGGTGTGTTATAGTACCCTGGTGTCGTGGTGTGGTGTAGTAGCCTGGTATAGTGGTGTGGTGAAGTACCCTTGAATAGTGGTGTCATGTAGTACTCTGGTATAGTGGTTTGGTGTAGTACCCTGGTGTAGTGGCATGGTATAGTACCCTGGTGTAGTGGACTGGTTTAGTTGCCTGGTATAGTGGTGTGCTGTAGTACCCTAGTATAGTGGTGTGGTGTAGTAGCCTGGTATAATGGAGTGGTGTAGTAGCCTAGTATAGTGGTGTGGTGTACTACCCTTGAGTAGTGGTGTGGAGTAGTAGCCTGATATAGTGGTGTGGTGTAGTACCCTGGTGTCGTGGTGTGGTGTAGTAGCCTGGTATAGTGGTGTGGTGAAGCATCCTTGTATAGTGGTCTGGTGTAGTACCCTGGTATAGTGGTGTGCTGTAGAACCCTGGTGTAGTGGCATGGCATAGTACCCTGGTGTACTGGCATGGTTTAGTTGCCTGGTATAGTGGTGTGGTGTAGTGCCCTGGTATAGTAGTGTGGTGTAGTAGCCTGGTATAGTGGTGTCGTGAAGAAGCCTTGTATAATGGTGTGGTGTAGTAGCCTGGTATAGTGGTGAGGTGAAGTAGCCTGGTATAGTGGTGTGGTGTAATACCCTGGTATAGTGGTGAGGTGTAGTGGTGTGGTGTAGTAGCCTGGTGTAGTGGTGTGGTGTAGTACCCTGGTATAGTGGTGAGGTGTAGTGGTGTGGTGTAGTAGCCTGGTATAGTGTATTATCCTGGTGTAGTGGTGTGGTGTATTAGCCTGGAATAGTGGTTTGGTGTAGTACCCTGGTGTAGTAGTGTGATGTAGTACTATGGTATAGTGGTGTGGTGTATTACCCTGGTATAGTGGTGTGGTGTAGTAGCCTGGTGTAGTGGTGTGGTGTAGTTCACTGGTATAGTGGGGAGGTGTAGTACCCTGGTATAGTGGTGTGGTGTAGTAACCTGGTGTAGTTGTGTGGTGTAGTAGCCTGGTGTAGTGGTGTGGTGTTGTAGCCTGGTATAGTGGTGTTGTGTCGTACCCTGGTATAGTGGTGTGGTGAAGTACACTGGTACAGTGGTGTAGTGATTTACTTCGGTATAGTGGTGTGGTGTAGTACCCTGGAGTAGTGGCATGGTGTAGTAGCCAGTTAGAGTGACGTGGTGTAATACTCTGGTATAGTTGTGTGGTGTAGTACCCTGGAGTAGTGGCATGGTGTAGTAGCCTGGTATAGTGGTGTGGTGTAGTACACTGGTGTAGTGGTTTGGTGTAGTAGCCACGTAGAGTGGTGTGGTGTAGTACCCTGGTATAGTGGTGTGGTGTAGTTCCCTGGTATAGTCGTGTGGTGTAGTACCCTCATATAGTGGTGTAGTGTATTACCCTGGTATAGTGGTGTTGTTAGTACCCTGGAGAAGTGGCGTGGTGTAGTACCCTGGTATAGTGGTGTGGTATAGTACCCTGGTATAGTGGTGTTAGGTAGTACCCTGGGATAGTGGTGTGGTGTATCACCCTGGTATAGTGGTGTTGTGTAATAGCCAGGTAGAGTTTTGTGGTATAGTACCCTGGTATAGTGGTGTGGTGTAGTACCCTGGAGTAGTGGCATGATGTAATAGCCTGGTATAGTGAACTGGTGTAGTACCCTGGTGTAGTGGTGTGTAGTACACTGGTATAGTGGTGTGGTGTAGTACCTTGGCGTAGTAGCATGGTGTAGTTGCCTATTATAGTGAAGTGGTGTAGTACCCTGGTGTAGTGGTGTGGTGTAGTACACTGGTATAGTGGTGTTCTGTAGTACCCTGGTGTAGTGGCATGGTGTAGTACCCTGGTGTAGTGGCATGGTTTAGTAGCCTGGTATAGTGGTGTGGTGTTGTACCCTGGTATAGTAGTGTGATGTAGTACCATGGAGTAGTGGTATGGTGTAGTAGCCTGGTATAGTGGTGTGGTGTAGTACCCTGGTGTCGTGGTGTGGTGTAGTAGCCTGGTATAGTGGTGTGGAGAAGTACCCTTGTATAGTGATGTGGTGTAGTACCTCGGTATAGTGGTGTGGTGTAGTGCCATGGTGTAGTGGTGTGGTGTAGTACCCTGGTATAGTGGGGTGGTGTAGTACCCTGGTATAGTAGTGTGGTGTAGTATACTGGTGTAGTTGTGTGGTGTAGTAGCCTGGTGTAGTTGTGTGGTGTTGTAACCTGGTATAGTGGTGTTGTGGCATACCCTTGTATAGTGGTGTGGTGAAGTACACTGGTATAGTGGTGTAGTGTATTACTTCGGTATAGTGGTGTGGTGTAGTACCCTGGAGTAGTGGGATGGTGTAGTAGCCAGTTAGAGTGGCGTGGTGTAGTACCCTGGTATAGCGGTGTAGTGTAGTTGGCGGGAGTAGTGGCGTGGTGTAGTAGCCTGGTATAGTGGTGTGGTGTAGTACCCTGGTGTAGTGGTGTGGTGTAGTAGCCAGGTAGAGTGGTGTGGTGTAGTATCCTGGTGTAGTTGTGTGGTGTAGTTCCCTGGTATAGTCGTGTGGTGTAGTACTCTGATATAGTGGTGTAGTGTATTACCCAGGTATAGTGGTGTTGTTAGTACCCTGGAGTAGTGGCGTGGTGTAGTACCCTGGTATAGTGGTGAGGTATAGTACCCTGGTATAGTGGTGTTATGTAGTACCCTGGTATAGTGGTGTGGTGTATTACCCTGGTATAGTGGTGTGGTGTAGTAGCCAGGTAGAGTTTTGTGGTGTAGTACTCTGGTATAGTGGTGTGGTGTAGTTCCCTGGAGTAGTGGTGCAGTGTATTACCCTGGTATAGTTGTGTGGTGTAGTAACCTGATAAAGTGGTGTGGTGTAGTACCCTGGTGTCGTGGTGTGGTGTAGTAGCCTTATATAGTAGTGTGGTGAAGTAACCTGGTGTAGTGGTGTGGTGTAGTAGCCTGGTGTAATGGTGTGGTTTTGTAGCCTGGTATAGTGGTGTTGTGTCGTACACTGGTATAGTGATGTGGTGTAGTACACTGATATAGTAGAGTAGTGTATTACCCTGGTATAGTGTTGTAGTGTAGAACCCTGGTATAGTGGTGTGGCGTAGTAGCCTGATAAAGTGGTGTGGTGTAGTACTCTGGTGTCGTGGTGTGGTGTAGTAGCGTGGTATAGTGGTGTGGTGAAGTAACCTGGTGTAGTGGTGTGGTGTAGTAGCCTGGTGTAGTGGTGTGGTGTTGTTGCCTGGTAAAGTGGTGTTGTGTCGTACCCTGGTATAGTGGTGTGGTGTAGAATACTAGTATAGTGGTTGTGTGTAGTACCCTGCTGTAATGATGTGGTGTAGTACCCTGGTATAGTGGTGTGATGTATTACCCTGGTATAGTGGTGTGGTGTAGTACCCTGATAAAGTGGTGTGTTATAGTACCCTGGTGTCGTGGTGTGGTGTAGTAGCCTGGTATAGTGGTGTGGTGAAGTACCCTTGAATAGTGGTGTCATGTAGTACTCTGGTATAGTGGTTTGGTGTAGTACCCTGGTGTAGTGGCATGGTATAGTACCCTGGTGTAGTGGACTGGTTTAGTTGCCTGGTAAAGTGGTGTGCTGTAGTACCATGGTATAGTGGTGTGGTGTAGTAGCCTGGTATAATGGTGTGGTGTAGTAGCCTAGTATAGTGGTGTGGTGTACTACCCTTGAGTAGTGGTGTGGAGTAGTAGCCTGATATAGTGGTGTGGTGTAGTACCCTGGTGTCGTGGTGTGGTGTAGTAGCCTGGTATAGTGGTGTGGTGAAGTATCCTTCTATAGTGGTCTGGTGTAGTACCCTGGTATAGTGGTGTGCTGTAGAACCCTGGTGTACTGGCATGGTTTAGTTGCCTGGTATAGTGGTGTGGTGTAGTGCCCTGGTATAGTAGTGTGGTGTAGTAGCCTGGTATAGTGGTGTCGTGAAGAAGCCTTGTATAATGGTGTGGTGTAGTAGCCTGGTATAGTGGTGAGGTGAAGTAGCCTGGTATAGTGGTGTGGTGTAATACCCTGGTATAGTGGTGAGGTGCAGTGGTGTGGTGTAGTAGCCTGGTGTAATGGTGTGGTGTAGTACCCTGGTATAGTGGTGAGGTGTAGTGGTGTGGTGTAGTAGCCTGGTATAGGGTATTATCCTGGTGTAGTGGTGTGGTGTATTAGCCTGGAATAGTGGTTTGGTGTAGTACCCTGGTATAGTAGTGTGGTGTAGTACTATGGTATAGTGGTGTGGTGTATTACCCTGGTATAGTGGTGTGGTGTAGTAGCCTGGTGTAGTGGTGTGGTGTAGTTCACTGGTATAGTGGGGAGGTGTAGTACCATGGTATAGTGGTGTGGTGTAGTAACCTGGTGTAGTTGTGTGGTGTAGTAGCCTGGTGTAGTGGTGTGGTGTTGTAGCCTGGTATAGTGGTGTTGTGTCGTACCCTGGTATAGTGGTGTGGTGAAGTACACTGGTACAGTGGTGTAGTGATTTACTTCGGTATAGTGGTGTGGTGTAGTACCCAGGAGTAGTGGCATGGTGTAGTAGCCAGTTAGAGTGACGTGGTGTAGTACTCTGGTATAGTTGTGTGGTGTAGTAGCCTTGTGTAGTGGTGTGGTGTAGTACCCTGGTATCGTGGGGTGGTGTAGTACCCTGTTATAATGGTGTGGTGTAGTAGCCTGGTGTAGTGGTGTTGTGTAGTTCCCTGGTGTAGTGGTGATGTGTAGTAGCCTGGTATAGTGGTGTGGTGTGGTGTAGTAGCCTGGTATAGTGGTGTGTTGTAGTACCTGGTGTAGTGGTGTGGTGTAGTAGCCTGGTGTAGTGGTGTGTTGTAGTAGTCTGGTATAGTGGTGTAGTGTATTAGCCTGGTGTAGTGATGTGGTGTAGTAGCCTGGTGTAGTGGTGTGGTGTAGTAGACTGGTATAGTGATGTGGTGTAGTAGCCTGGTGTAGTAATGTTGTGTGGTACCCTGGTATAGTGGTTTGTTGTAGTACCCTGGTATTGTGGTAAGGTGTAGAACCCTGGTGTAGTGGCATGGTATAGTACCCTGGTGTACTGGCATGGTTTAGTGTCCTGGTATAGTGGTGTGGTGTAGTGCCCTGGTTTAGTAGTGTGGTGTAGTTGCCTGGTATAGTGGTGTGGTGAAGTAGCCTGGTATAGTGGTGTGGTGTAGTTGCCCAATATAGTGGTGTGGTGTAGTTGCCCAATATAGTGGTGAGGTGAAGTAGCCTGGTATAGTGGTGTGGTGTAGTACCCTGGTGTAGTGGTGTGGTGTAGTACCCTGGTATAGTGGTGAAGTGTAGTGGTGTGGTGTAGTAGCCTGGTATAGTGGTGTGGTGTAGTAGCATTGTATAGTGGTGTGGTGTAGTATCCTGGTATAGTGGTGAGGTGAAGTAGCCTAGTATAGCGGTGTTGTGTCGTACCCTGGTATAGTGGTGTAGTATAGTACCCTGGTATAGTGGTGTAGTGTATTACCCTGGTATAGTGGTGACGTGTAGTGGTGTGGTGTAGTAGCCTGGTATAGTAGTGTGGTGTAGTATTCTGGTGTAGTGGTGTGGTGTAGTAGCCTGGAATAGTGGTGTAGTGTAGTGCCCTGGTATAGTGGTGTGGTGTAGTATCCTGGTACAGTGGTGAGGTGTATTACCCTGGTATAGTTGTGTGGTGTATTAGCCTGGTGTAGTGGTGTGGTGTAGTACCCTAGTATAGTGGGGTGGTGTAGTACCCTGGTATAGTGGTGTGGTGTAGTAACCTGGTGTAGTGGTGTGGTGTAGTAGCCTGGTGTAGTGGTGTGCTGTAGAACCCTGGTGTAGTGGCATGGCATAGTACCCTGGTGTACTGGCATGGTTTAGTTGCCTGGTATAGTGGTGTGGTGTAGTGCCCTGGTATAGTAGTGTGGTGTAGTAGCCTGGTATAGTGGTGTCGTGAAGAAGCCTTGTATAATGGTGTGGTGTAGTAGCCTGGTATAGTGGTGAGGTGAAGTAGCCTGGTATAGTGGTGTGGTGTAATACCCTGGTATAGTGGTGAGGTGTAGTGGTGTGGTGTAGTAGCCTGGTGTAGTGGTGTGGTGTAGTACCCTGGTATAGTGGTGAGGTGTAGTGGTGTGGTGTAGTAGCCTGGTATAGTGTATTATCCTGGTGTAGTGGTGTGGTGTATTAGCCTGGAATAGTGGTTTGGTGTAGAACCCTGGTGTAGTAGTGTGATGTAGTACTATGGTATAGTGGTGTGGTGTATTACCCTGGTATAGTGGTGTGGTGTAGTAGCCTGGTGTAGTGGTGTGGTGTAGTTCACTGGTATAGTGGGGAGGTGTAGTACCCTGGTATAGTGGTGTGGTGTAGTAACCTGGTGTAGTTGTGTGGTGTAGTAGCCTGGTGTAGTGGTGTGGTGTTGTAGCCTGGTATAGTGGTGTTGTGTCGTACCCTGGTATAGTGGTGTGGTGAAGTACACTGGTACAGTGGTGTAGTGATTTACTTCGGTATAGTGGTGTGGTGTAGTATCCTGGAGTAGTGGCATGGTGTAGTAGCCAGTTAGAGTGACGTGGTGTAGTACTCTGGTATAGTTGTGTGGTGTAGTACCCTGGAGTAGTGGCATGGTGTAGTAGCCTGGAATAGTGGTTTGGTGTATTACCCTGGAATAGTGGTGTGATGTAGTAGCCTGATAAAATGGTGTGGTGTAGTACCCTTGTGTTGTGGTGTGGTGTAGTAGCCTGGTATAGAGGTGTGGTGAAGTACTATTGAAAAGTGGTGTCGTGTAGTACCTTGGTATAGTTGTGTGGTGTAGTACCCTGGTATAGTGATGTGCTGAAGTAACCTATTGTAGTGGTGTGGTGTAGTAGCCTGGTGTGGTGGTGTGGTTTTGTAGCCTGGTATAGTGGTGTTGTGTCGTACCCTGCTATAGTGGTGTGGATTAGTACACTGGTATAGTGGTGTAGTGTATTACCCTAGTATAGTGGTGTGGTGAAGTAGCCTGGTATAGTAGTGTGGAGTAGTAGCCTGGTAAAGTGGTGAGGTGAAGTAGCCTGGTATAGTAGTGTGGCGTAGCACCCTGGTGTAGTGGTGTGATGTAGTACCCTGGTATAGTGGTGAGGTGCAGTGTTGAGGTGTAGTAGCCTGGTATAGTGTTGTGGTGTATTATCCTGGTGTCCTGGTGAGGTGTAGTAGCCTGGAATAGTGGTTTGGTGTAGTACCCTGGTGTTGTAGTGTGGTGTAGTACTATGGTATAGTGGTGTGGTGTATTACCCTGGTATAGTGGTGTGGTGTAGTAGCCTGGTGTAGTGTTGTGGTGTAGTACCCTGGTATAGTTGGGTGGTGTAGTACCCTGGTATAGTGGTGTGGTGCAGTAACCTGGTGTAGTCGTGTGGTGTAGTAGCCTGGTGTAGTGGTGTGGTTTTGTAGCCTGGTATAATGGTGTTGTGTCGTACCCTGCTATAGTGGTGTGGTGTAGTACACTGGTATAGTGATGTAGTGTATTACCCTGGTATAGTGGTGTGGTGTAGTACCCTGGAATAGTGGTGCAGTGTATTACCCTGGTATAGTTGTGTGGTGTAGTAACCTGATAAAGTGGTGTGGTGTAGTACCCTGGTGTCGTGGTGTGGTGTAGTAGCCTTATATAGTGGTGTGGTGAAGTAACCTGGTGTAGTGGTGTGGTGTAGTAGCCTGGTGTAATGGTGTGGTTTTGTAGCCTGGTATAGTGGTGTTGTGTCGTACACTGGTATAGTGATGTGGTGTAGTACACTGATATAGTGGTGTAGTGTATTACCCTGGTATAGTGGTGTAGTGTAGAACCCTGGTATAGTGGTGTGGCGTAGTAGCCTGATAAAGTGGTGTGGTGTAGTACTCTGGTGTCGTGGTGTGGTGTAGTAGCCTGGTATAGTGGTGTGGTGAAGTAACCTGGTGTAGTGGTGTGGTGTAGTTGCCTGGTGCAGTGGTGTGGTGTTGCAGCCTGGTATAGTGGTGTTGTGTCGTACCCTGGTATAGTGGTGTGGTGTAGAATACTAGTATAGTGGTTGTGTGTAATACCCTGCTGTAATGATGTGGTGTAGTACCCTGGTATAGTGGTGTGATGTATTACCCTGGTATAGTGGTGTGGTGTAGTACCCTGATAAAGTGGTGTGTTATAGTACCCTGGTGTCGTGGTGTGGTGTAGTAGCCTGGTATAGTGGTGTGGTGAAGTACCCTTGAATAGTGGTGTCATGTAGTACTCTGGTATAGTGGTTTGGTGTAGTACCATGGTGTAGTGGCATGGTATAGTACCCTGGTGTAGTGGACTGGTTTAGTTGCCTGGTATAGTGGTGTGCTGTAGTACCCTGGTATAGTGGTGTGGTGTAGTAGCCTGGTATAATGGAGTGGTGTAGTAGCCTAGTATAGTGGTGTGGTGTACTACCCTTGAGTAGTGGTGTGGAGTAGTAGCCTGATATAGTGGTGTGGTGTAGTACCCTGGTGTCGTGGTGTGGTGTAGTAGCCTGGTATAGTGGTGTGGTGAAGCATCCTTGTATAGTGGTCTGGTGTAGTACCCTGGTATAGTGGTGTGCTGTAGAACCCTGGTGTAGTGGCATGGCATAGTACCCTGGTGTACTGGCATGGTTTAGTTGCCTGGTATAGTGGTGTGGTGTAGTGCCCTGGTATAGTAGTGTGGTGTAGTAGCCTGGTATAGTGGTGTCGTGAAGAAGCCTTGTATAATGGTGTGGTGTAGTAGCCTGGTATAGTGGTGAGGTGAAGTAGCCTGGTATAGTGGTGTGGTGTAATACCCTGGTATAGTGGTGAGGTGTAGTGGTGTGGTGTAGTAGCCTGGTGTAGTGGTGTGGTGTAGTACCCTGGTATAGTGGTGAGGTGTAGTGGTGTGGTGTAGTAGCCTGGTATAGTGTATTATCCTGGTGTAGTGGTGTGGTGTATTAGCCTGGAATAGTGGTTTGGTGTAGTACCCTGGTGTAGTAGTGTGATGTAGTACTATGGTATAGTGGTGTGGTGTATTACCCTGGTATAGTGGTGTGGTGTAGTAGCCTGGTGTAGTGGTGTGGTGTAGTTCACTGGTATAGTGGGGAGGTGTAGTACCCTGGTATAGTGGTGTGGTGTAGTAACCTGGTGTAGTTGTGTGGTGTAGTAGCCTGGTGTAGTGGTGTGGTGTTGAAGCCTGGTATAGTGGTGTTGTGTCGTACCCTGGTATAGTGGTGTGGTGAAGTACACTGGTACAGTGGTGTAGTGATTTACTTCGGTATAGTGGAGTGGTGTAGTACCCTGGAGTAGTGGCATGGTGTAGTAGCCAGTTAGAGTGACGTGGTGTAATACTCTGGTATAGTTGTGTGGTGTAGTACCCTGGAGTAGTGGCATGGTGTAGTAGCCTGGTATAGTGGTGTGGTGTAGTACACTGGTGTAGTGGTTTGGTGTAGTAGCCACGTAGAGTGGTGTGGTGTAGTACCCTGGTATAGTGGTGTGGTGTAGTTCCCTGGTATAGTCGTGTGGTGTAGTACCCTCATATAGTGGTGTAGTGTATTACCCTGGTATAGTGGTGTTGTTAGTACCCTGGAGAAGTGGCGTGGTGTAGTACCCTGGTATAGTGGTGTGGTATAGTACCCTGGTATAGTGGTGTTAGGTAGTACCCTGGGATAGTGGTGTGGTGTATCACCCTGGTATAGTGGTGTTGTGTAGTAGCCAGGTAGAGTTTTGTGGTATAGTACCCTGGTATAGTGGTGTGGTGTAGTACCCTGGAGTAGTGGCATGATGTAATAGCCTGGTATAGTGAACTGGTGTAGTACCCTGGTGTAGTGGTGTGTAGTACACTGGAATAGTGGTGTGGTGTAGTACCTTGGCGTAGTAGCATGGTGTAGTTGCCTATTATAGTGAAGTGGTGTAGTACCCTGGTGTAGTGGTGTGGTGTAGTACACTGGTATAGTGGTGTTCTGTAGTACCCTGGTGTAGTGGCATGGTGTAGTACCCTGGTGTAGTGGCATGGTTTAGTAGCCTGGTATAGTGGTGTGGTGTTGTACCCTGGTATAGTAGTGTGATGTAGTACCATGGAGTAGTGGTATGGTGTAGTAGCCTGGTATAGTGGTGTGGTGTAGTACCCTGGTGTCGTGGTGTGGTGTAGTAGCCTGGTATAGTGGTGTGAAGAAGTACCCTTGTATAGTGATGTGGTGTAGTACCTCGGTATAGTGGTGTGGTGTAGTGCCATGGTGTAGTGGTGTGGTGTAGTACCTTGGTATAGTGGGGTGGTGTAGTACCCTGGTATAGTGGTGTGGTGTAGTATACTGGTGTAGTTGTGTGGTGTAGTAGCCTGGTGTAGTTGTGTGGTGTTGTAACCTGGTATAGTGGTGTTGTGTCATACCCTTGTATAGTGGTGTGGTGAAGTACACTGGTATAGTGGTGTAGTGTATTACTTCGGTATAGTGGTGTGGTGTAGTACCCTGGAGTAGTGGGATGGTGTAGTAGCCAGTTAGAGTGGCGTGGTGTAGTACCCTGGTATAGCGGTGTGGTGTAGTTGGCGGGAGTAGTGGCGTGGTGTAGTAGCCTGGTATAGTGGTGTGGTGTAGTACCCTGGTGTAGTGGTGTGGTGTAGTAGCCAGGTAGAGTGGTGTGGTGTAGTATCCTGGTGTAGTTGTGTGGTGTAGTTCCCTGGTATAGTCGTGTGGTGTAGTACTCTGATATAGTGGTGTAGTGTATTACCCTGGTATAGTGGTGTTGTTAGTACCCTGGAGTAGTGGCGTGGTGTAGTTCCCTGGTATAGTGGTGAGGTATGGTACCCTGGTATAGTGGTGTTATATAGTACCCTGGTATAGTGGTGTGGTGTATTACCCTGGTATAGTGGTGTGGTGTAGTAGCCAGGTAGAGTTTTGTGGTGTAGTACTCTGGTATAGTGGTGTGGTGTAGTACCCTGGAGTAGTGGTGCAGTGTATTACCCTGGTATAGTTGTGTGGTGTAGTAACCTGATAAAGTGGTGTGGTGTAGTACCCTGGTGTCGTGGTGTGGTGTAGTAGCCTTATATAGTAGTGTGGTGAAGTAACCTGGTGTAGTGGTGTGGTGTAGTAGCCTGGTGTAATGGTGTGGTTTTGTAGCCTGGTATAGTGGTGTTGTGTCGTACACTGGTATAGTGATGTGGTGTAGTACACTGATATAGTAGAGTAGTGTATTACCCTGGTATAGTGTTGTAGTGTAGAACCCTGGTATAGTGGTGTGGCGTAGTAGCCTGATAAAGTGGTGTGGTGTAGTACTCTGGTGTCGTGGTGTGGTGTAGTAGCGTGGTATAGTGGTGTGGTGAAGTAACCTGGTGTAGTGGTGTGGTGTAGTAGCCTGGTGTAGTGGTGTGGTGTTGTTGCCTGGTAAAGTGGTGTTGTGTCGTACCCTGGTATAGTGGTGTGGTGTAGAATACTAGTATAGTGGTTGTGTGTAGTACCCTGCTGTAATGATGTGGTGTAGTACCCTGGTATAGTGGTGTGATGTATTACCCTGGTATAGTGGTGTGGTGTAGTACCCTGATAAAGTGGTGTGTTATAGTTCCCTGGTGTCGTGGTGTGGTGTAGTAGCCTGGTATAGTGGTGTGGTGAAGTACCCTTGAATAGTGGTGTCATGTAGTACTCTGGTATAGTGGTTTGGTGTAGTACCCTGGTGTAGTGGCATGGTATAGTACCCTGGTGTAGTGGACTGGTTTAGTTGCCTGGTAAAGTGGTGTGCTGTAGTACCATGGTATAGTGGTGTGTGGTTTAGTAGCCTGGTATAATGGTGTGGTGTAGTAGCCTAGTATAGTGGTGTGGTGTACTACCCTTGAGTAGTGGTGTGGAGTAGTAGCCTGATATAGTGGTGTGGTGTAGTACCCTGGTGTCGTGGTGTGGTGTAGTAGCCTGGTATAGTGGTGTGGTGAAGTATCCTTCTATAGTGGTCTGGTGTAGTACCCTGGTATAGTGGTGTGCTGTAGAACCCTGGTGTAGTGGCATGGTATAGTACCCTGGTGTACTGGCATGGTTTAGTTGCCTGGTATAGTGGTGTGGTGTAGTGCCCTGGTATAGTAGTGTGGTGTAGTAGCCTGGTATAGTGGTGTCGTGAAGAAGCCTTGTATAATGGTGTGGTGTAGTAGCCTGGTATAGTGGTGAGGTGAAGTAGCCTGGTATAGTGGTGTGGTGTAATACCCTGGTATAGTGGTGAGGTGCAGTGGTGTGGTGTAGTAGCCTGGTGTAGTGGTGTGGTGTAGTACCCTGGTATAGTGGTGAGGTGTAGTGGTGTGGTGTAGTAGCCTGGTATAGGGTATTATCCTGTTGTAGTGGTGTGGTGTATTAGCCTGGAATAGTGGTTTGGTGTAGTACCCTGGTATAGTAGTGTGGTGTAGTACTATGGTATAGTGGTGTGGTGTATTACCCTGGTATAGTGGTGTGGTGTAGTAGCCTGGTGTAGTGGTGTGGTGTAGTTCACTGGTATAGTGGGGAGGTGTAGTACCATGGTATAGTGGTGTGGTGTAGTAACCTGGTGTAGTTGTGTGGTGTAGTAGCCTGGTGTAGTGGTGTGGTGTTGTAGCCTGGTATAGTGGTGTTGTGTCGTACCCTGGTATAGTGGTGTGGTGAAGTACACTGGTACAGTGGTGTAGTGATTTACTTCGGTATAGTGGTGTGGTGTAGTACCCAGGAGTAGTGGCATGGTGTAGTAGCCAGTTAGAGTGACGTGGTGTAGTACTCTGGTATAGTTGTGTGGTGTAGTACCCTGGAGTAGTGGCATGGTGTAGTAGCCTGGAATAGTGGTTTGGTGTATTACCCTGGAATAGTGGTGTGATGTAGTAGCCTGATAAAATGGTGTGGTGTAGTACCCTTGTGTTGTGGTGTGGTGTAGTAGCCTGGTATAGAGGTGTGGTGAAGTACTATTGAAAAGTGGTGTCGTGTAGTACCTTGGTATAGTTGTGTGGTGTAGTACCCTGGTATAGTGATGTGCTGAAGTAACCTATTGTAGTGGTGTGGTGTAGTAGCCTGGTGTGGTGGTGTGGTTTTGTAGCCTGGTATAGTGGTGTTGTGTCGTACCCTGCTATAGTGGTGTGGATTAGTACACTGGTATAGTGGTGTAGTGTATTACCCTAGTATAGTGGTGTGGTGAAGTAGCCTGGTATAGTAGTGTGGAGTAGTAGCCTGGTAAAGTGGTGAGGTGAAGTAGCCTGGTATAGTAGTGTGGCGTAGCACCCTGGTGTAGTGGTGTGATGTAGTACCCTGGTATAGTGGTGAGGTGCAGTGTTGAGGTGTAGTAGCCTGGTATAGTGTTGTGGTGTATTATCCTGGTGTCCTGGTGAGGTGTAGTAGCCTGGAATAGTGGTTTGGTGTAGTACCCTGGTGTTGTAGTGTGGTGTAGTACTATGGTATAGTGGTGTGGTGTATTACCCTGGTATAGTGGTGTGGTGTAGTAGCCTGGTGTAGTGTTGTGGTGTAGTACCCTGGTATAGTTGGGTGGTGTAGTACCCTGGTATAGTGGTGTGGTGCAGTAACCTGGTGTAGTCGTGTGGTGTAGTAGCCTGGTGTAGTGGTGTGGTTTTGTAGCCTGGTATAATGGTGTTGTGTCGTACCCTGCTATAGTGGTGTGGTGTAGTACACTGGTATAGTGATGTAGTGTATTACCCTGGTATAGTGGTGTGGTGTAGTACCCTGGAATAGTGGTGCAGTGTATTACCCTGGTATAGTTGTGTGGTGTAGTAACCTGATAAAGTGGTGTGGTGTAGTACCCTGGTGTCGTGGTGTGGTGTAGTAGCCTTATATAGTGGTGTGGTGAAGTAACCTGGTGTAGTGGTGTGGTGTAGTAGCCTGGTGTAATGGTGTGGTTTTGTAGCCTGGTATAGTGGTGTTGTGTCGTACACTGGTATAGTGATGTGGTGTAGTACACTGATATAGTGGTGTAGTGTATTACCCTGGTATAGTGGTGTAGTGTAGAACCCTGGTATAGTGGTGTGGCGTAGTAGCCTGATAAAGTGGTGTGGTGTAGTACTCTGGTGTCGTGGTGTGGTGTAGTAGCCTGGTATAGTGGTGTGGTGAAGTAACCTGGTGTAGTGGTGTGGTGTAGTAGCCTGGTGCAGTGGTGTGGTGTTGCAGCCTGGTATAGTGGTGTTGTGTCGTACCCTGGTATAGTGGTGTGGTGTAGAATACTAGTATAGTGGTTGTGTGTAATACCCTGCTGTAATGATGTGGTGTAGTACCCTGGTATAGTGGTGTGATGTATTACCCTGGTATAGTGGTGTGGTGTAGTACCCTGATAAAGTGGTGTGTTATAGTACCCTGGTGTCGTGGTGTGGTGTAGTAGCCTGGTATAGTGGTGTGGTGAAGTACCCTTGAATAGTGGTGTCATGTAGTACTCTGGTATAGTGGTTTGGTGTAGTACCCTGGTGTAGTGGCATGGTATAGTACCCTGGTGTAGTGGACTGGTTTAGTTGCCTGGTATAGTGGTGTGCTGTAGTACCCTGGTATAGTGGTGTGGTGTAGTAGCCTGGTATAATGGAGTGGTGTAGTAGCCTAGTATAGTGGTGTGGTGTACTACCCTTGAGTAGTGGTGTGGAGTAGTAGCCTGATATAGTGGTGTGGTGTAGTACCCTGGTGTCGTGGTGTGGTGTAGTAGCCTGGTATAGTGGTGTGGTGAAGCATCCTTGTATAGTGGTCTGGTGTAGTACCCTGGTATAGTGGTGTGCTGTAGAACCCTGGTGTAGTGGCATGGCATAGTACCCTGGTGTACTGGCATGGTTTAGTTGCCTGGTATAGTGGTGTGGTGTAGTGCCCTGGTATAGTAGTGTGGTGTAGTAGCCTGGTATAGTGGTGTCGTGAAGAAGCCTTGTATAATGGTGTGGTGTAGTAGCCTGGTATAGTGGTGAGGTGAAGTAGCCTGGTATAGTGGTGTGGTGTAATACCCTGGTATAGTGGTGAGGTGTAGTGGTGTGGTGTAGTAGCCTGGTGTAGTGGTGTGGTGTAGTACCCTGGTATAGTGGTGAGGTGTAGTGGTGTGGTGTAGTAGCCTGGTATAGTGTATTATCCTGGTGTAGTGGTGTGGTGTATTAGCCTGGAATAGTGGTTTGGTGTAGTACCCTGGTGTAGTAGTGTGATGTAGTACTATGGTATAGTGGTGTGGTGTATTACCCTGGTATAGTGGTGTGGTGTAGTAGCCTGGTGTAGTGGTGTGGTGTAGTTCACTGGTATAGTGGGGAGGTGTAGTACCCTGGTATAGTGGTGTGGTGTAGTAACCTGGTGTAGTTGTGTGGTGTAGTAGCCTGGTGTAGTGGTGTGGTGTTGTAGCCTGGTATAGTGGTGTTGTGTCGTACCCTGGTATAGTGGTGTGGTGAAGTACACTGGTACAGTGGTGTAGTGATTTACTTCGGTATAGTGGAGTGGTGTAGTACCCTGGAGTAGTGGCATGGTGTAGTAGCCAGTTAGAGTGACGTGGTGTAATACTCTGGTATAGTTGTGTGGTGTAGTACCCTGGAGTAGTGGCATGGTGTAGTAGCCTGGTATAGTGGTGTGGTGTAGTACACTGGTGTAGTGGTTTGGTGTAGTAGCCACGTAGAGTGGTGTGGTGTAGTACCCTGGTATAGTGGTGTGGTGTAGTTCCCTGGTATAGTCGTGTGGTGTAGTACCCTCATATAGTGGTGTAGTGTATTACCCTGGTATAGTGGTGTTGTTAGTACCCTGGAGAAGTGGCGTGGTGTAGTACCCTGGTATAGTGGTGTGGTATAGTACCCTGGTATAGTGGTGTTAGGTAGTACCCTGGGATAGTGGTGTGGTGTATCACCCTGGTATAGTGGTGTTGTGTAGTAGCCAGGTAGAGTTTTGTGGTATAGTACCCTGGTATAGTGGTGTGGTGTAGTACCCTGGAGTAGTGGCATGATGTAATAGCCTGGTATAGTGAACTGGTGTAGTACCCTGGTGTAGTGGTGTGTAGTACACTGGAATAGTGGTGTGGTGTAGTACCTTGGCGTAGTAGCATGGTGTAGTTGCCTATTATAGTGAAGTGGTGTAGTACCCTGGTGTAGTGGTGTGGTGTAGTACACTGGTATAGTGGTGTTCTGTAGTACCCTGGTGTAGTGGCATGGTGTAGTACCCTGGTGTAGTGGCATGGTTTAGTAGCCTGGTATAGTGGTGTGGTGTTGTACCCTGGTATAGTAGTGTGATGTAGTACCATGGAGTAGTGGTATGGTGTAGTAGCCTGGTATAGTGGTGTGGTGTAGTACCCTGGTGTCGTGGTGTGGTGTAGTAGCCTGGTATAGTGGTGTGGAGAAGTACCCTTGTATAGTGATGTGGTGTAGTACCTCGGTATAGTGGTGTGGTGTAGTGCCATGGTGTAGTGGTGTGGTGTAGTACCTTGGTATAGTGGGGTGGTGTAGTACCCTGGTATAGTGGTGTGGTGTAGTATACTGGTGTAGTTGTGTGGTGTAGTAGCCTGGTGTAGTTGTGTGGTGTTGTAACCTGGTATAGTGGTGTTGTGTCATACCCTTGTATAGTGGTGTGGTGAAGTACACTGGTATAGTGGTGTAGTGTATTACTTCGGTATAGTGGTGTGGTGTAGTACCCTGGAGTAGTGGGATGGTGTAGCAGCCAGTTAGAGTGGCGTGGTGTAGTACCCTGGTATAGCGGTGTGGTGTAGTTGGCGGGAGTAGTGGCGTGGTGTAGTAGCCTGGTATAGTGGTGTGGTGTAGTACCCTGGTGTAGTGGTGTGGTGTAGTAGCCAGGTAGAGTGGTGTGGTGTAGTATCCTGGTGTAGTTGTGTGGTGTAGTTCCCTGGTATAGTCGTGTGGTGTAGTACTCTGATATAGTGGTGTAGTGTATTACCCTGGTATAGTGGTGTTGTTAGTACCCTGGAGTAGTGGCGTGGTGTAGTTCCCTGGTATAGTGGTGAGGTATGGTACCCTGGTATAGTGGTGTTATGTAGTACCCTGGTATAGTGGTGTGGTGTATTACCCTGGTATAGTGGTGTGGTGTAGTAGCCAGGTAGAGTTTTGTGGTGTAGTACTCTGGTATAGTGGTGTGGTGTAGTACCCTGGAGTAGTGGTGCAGTGTATTACCCTGGTATAGTTGTGTGGTGTAGTAACCTGATAAAGTGGTGTGGTGTAGTACCCTGGTGTCGTGGTGTGGTGTAGTAGCCTTATATAGTGGTGTGGTGAAGTAACCTGGTGTAGTGGTGTGGTGTAGTAGCCTGGTGTAATTGTGTGGTTTTGTAGCCTGGTATAGTGGTGTTGTGTCGTACACTGGTATAGTGATGTGGTGTAGTACACTGATATAGTAGTGTAGTGTATTACCCTGGTATAGTGTTGTAGTGTAGAACCCTGGTATAGTGGTGTGGCGTAGTAGCCTGATAAAGTGGTGTGGTGTAGTACTCTGGTGTCGTGGTGTGGTGTAGTAGCGTGGTATAGTGGTGTGGTGAAGTAACCTGGTGTAGTGGTGTGGTGTAGTAGCCTGGTGTAGTGGAGTGGTGTTGTTGCCTGGTATAGTGGTGTTGTGTCGTACCCTGGTATAGTGGTGTGGTGTAGAATACTAGTATAGTGGTTGTGTGTAGTACCCTGCTGTAATGATGTGGTGTAGTACCCTGGTATAGTGGTGTGATGTATTACCCTGGTATAGTGGTGTGGTGTAGTACCCTGATAAAGTGGTGTGTTATAGTACCCTGGTGTCGTGGTGTGGTGTAGTAGCCTGGAATAGTGGTGTGGTGAAGTACCCTTGAATTGTGGTGTCATGTAGTACTCTGGTATAGTGGTTTGGTGTAGTACCCTGGTGTAGTGGCATGGTATAGTACCCTGGTGTAGTGGACTGGTTTAGTTGCCTGGTAAAGTGGTGTGCTGTAGTACCATGGTATAGTGGTGTGGTGTAGTAGCCTGGTATAATGGTGTGGTGTAGTAGCCTAGTATAGTGGTGTGGTGTACTACCCTTGAGTAGTGGTGTGGAGTAGTAGCCTGATATAGTGGTGTGGTGTAGTACCCTGGTGTCGTGGTGTGGTGTAGTAGCCTGGTATAGTGGTGTGGTGAAGTATCCTTGTATAGTGGTCTGGTGTAGTACCCTGGTATAGTGGTGTGCTGTAGAACCCTGGTGTAGTGGCATGGTATAGTACCCTGGTGTACTGGCATGGTTTAGTTGCCTGGTATAGTGGTGTGGTGTAGTGCCCTGGTATAGTAGTGTGGTGTAGTAGCCTGGTATAGTGGTGTCGTGAAGAAGCCTTGTATAATGGTGTGGTGTAGTAGCCTGGTATAGTGGTGAGGTGAAGTAGCCTGGTATAGTGGTGTGGTGTAATTCCCTGGTATAGTGGTGAGGTGTAGTGGTGTGGTGTAGTAGCCTGGTGTAGTGGTGTGGTGTAGTACCCTGGTATAGTGGTGAGGTGTAGTGGTGTGGTGTAGTAGCCTGGTATAGTGTATTATCCTGGTGTAGTGGTGTGGTGTATTAGCCTGGAATAGTGGTTTGGTGTAGTACCCTGGTGTAGTAGTGTGATGTAGTACTATGGTATAGTGGTGTGGTGTATTACCCTGGTATAGTGGTGTGGTGTAGTAGCCTGGTGTAGTGGTGTGGTGTAGTTCACTGGTATAGTGGGGAGGTGTAGTACCCTGGTATAGTGGTGTGGTGTAGTAACCTGGTGTAGTTGTGTGGTGTAGTAGCCTGGTGTAGTGGTGTGGTGTTGTAGCTTGGTATAGTGGTGTTGTGTCGTACCCTGGTATAGTGGTGTGGTGAAGTACACTGGTACAGTGGTGTAGTGATTTACTTCGGTATAGTGGAGTGGTGTAGTACCCTGGAGTAGTGGCATGGTGTAGTAGCCAGTTAGAGTGACGTGGTGTAATACTCTGGTATAGTTGTGTGGTGTAGTACCCTGGAGTAGTGGCATGGTGTAGTAGCCTGGTATAGTGGTGTGGTGTAGTACACTGGTGTAGTGGTTTGGTGTAGTAGCCACGTAGAGTGGTGTGGTGTAGTACCCTGGTATAGTGGTGTGGTGTAGTTCCCTGGTATAGTCGTGTGGTGTAGTACCCTCATATAGTGGTGTAGTGTATTACCCTGGTATAGTGGTGTTGTTAGTACCCTGGAGAAGTGGCGTGGTGTAGTACTCTGGTATAGTGGTGTGGTATAGTACCCTGGTATAGTGGTGTTAGGTAGTACCCTGGGATAGTGGTGTGGTGTATCACCCTGGTATAGTGGTGTTGTGTAGTAGCCAGGTAGAGTTTTGTGGTATAGTACCCTGGTATAGTGGTGTGGTGTAGTACCCTGGAGTAGTGGCATGATGTAATAGCCTGGTATAGTGAACTGGTGTAGTACCCTGGTGTAGTGGTGTGTAGTACACTGGAATAGTGGTGTGGTGTAGTACCTTGGCGTAGTAGCATGGTGTAGTTGCCTATTATAGTGAAGTGGTGTAGTACCCTGGTGTAGTGGTGTGGTGTAGTACACTGGTATAGTGGTGTTCTGTAGTACCCTGGTGTAGTGGCATGGTGTAGTACCCTGGTGTAGTGGCATGGTTTAGTAGCCTGGTATAGTGGTGTGGTGTTGTACCCTGGTATAGTAGTGTGATGTAATACCATGGAGTAGTGGTATGGTGTAGTAGCCTGGTATAGTGGTGTGGTGTAGTACCCTGGTGTCGTGGTGTGGTGTAGTAGCCTGGTATAGTGGTGTGGAGAAGTACCCTTGTTTAGTGATGTGGTGTAGTACCTCGGTATAGTGGTGTGGTGTAGTGCCATGGTGTAGTGGTGTGGTGTAGTACCCTGGTATAGTGGGGTGGTGTAGTACCCTGGTATAGTGGTGTGGTGTAGTATACTGGTGTAGTTGTGTGGTGTAGTAGCCTGGTGTAGTTGTGTGGTGTTGTAACCTGGTATAGTGGTGTTGTGTCATACCCTTGTATAGTGGTGTGGTGAAGTACACTGGTATAGTGGTGTAGTGTATTACTTCGGTATAGTGGTGTGGTGTAGTACCCTGGAGTAGTGGGATGGTGTAGTAGCCAGTTAGAGTGGCGTGGTGTAGTACCCTGGTATAGCGGTGTGGTGTAGTTGGCGGGAGTAGTGGCGTGGTGTAGTAGCCTGGTATTGTGGTGTTGTGTAGTACCCTGGTGTAGTGGTGTGGTGTAGTAGCCAGGTAGAGTGGTGTGGTGTAGTATCCTGGTGTAGTTGTGTGGTGTAGTTCCCTGGTATAGTCGTGTGGTGTAGTACTCTGATATAGTGGTGTAGTGTATTACCCTGGTATAGTGGTGTTGTTAGTACCCTGGAGTAGTGGCGTGGTGTAGTTCCCTGGTATAGTGGTGAGGTATGGTACCCTGGTATAGTGGTGTTATGTAGTACCCTGGTATAGTGGTGTGGTGTATTACCCTGGTAAAGTGGTGTGGTGTAGTAGCCAGGTAGAGTTTTGTGGTGTAGTACTCTGGTATAGTGGTGTGGTGTAGTACCCTGGAGTAGTGGTGCAGTGTATTACCCTGGTATAGTTGTGTGGTGTAGTAACCTGATAAAGTGGTGTGGTGTAGTACCCTGGTGTCGTGGTGTGGTGTAGTAGCCTTATATAGTGGTGTGGTGAAGTAACCTGGTGTAGTGGTGTGGTGTAGTAGCCTGGTGTAATGGTGTGGTTTTGTAGCCTGGTATAGTGGTGTTGTGTCGTACACTGGTATAGTGATGTGGTGTAGTACACTGATATAGTAGTGTAGTGTATTACCCTGGTATAGTGTTGTAGTGTAGAACCCTGGTATAGTGGTGTGGCGTAGTAGCCTGATAAAGTGGTGTGGTGTAGTACTCTGGTGTCGTGGTGTGGTGTAGTAGCGTGGTATAGTGGTGTGGTGAAGTAACCTGGTGTAGTGGTGTGGTGTAGTAGCCTGGTGTAGTGGTGTGGTGTTGTTGCCTGGTATAGTGGTGTTGTGTCGTACCCTGGTATAGTGGTGTGGTGTAGAATACTAGTATAGTGGTTGTGTGTAGTACCCTGCTGTAATGATGTGGTGTAGTACCCTGGTATAGTGGTGTGATGTATTACCCTGGTATAGTGGTGTGGTGTAGTACCCTGATAAAGTGGTGTGTTATAGTACCCTGGTGTCGTGGTGTGGTGTAGTAGCCTGGTATAGTGGTGTGGTGAAGTACCCTTGAATAGTGGTGTCATGTAGTACTCTGGTATAGTGGTTTGGTGTAGTACCCTGGTGTAGTGGCATGGTATAGTACCCTGGTGTAGTGGACTGGTTTAGTTGCCTGGTAAAGTGGTCTGCTGTAGTACCATGGTATAGTGGTGTGGTGTAGTAGCCTGGTATAATGGTGTGGTGTAGTAGCCTAGTATAGTGGTGTGGTGTACTACCCCTTGAGTAGTGGTGTGGAGTAGTAGCCTGATATAGTGGTGTGGTGTAGTACCCTGGTGTCGTGGTGTGGTGTAGTAGCCTGGTATAGTGGTGTGGTGAAGTATCCTTGTATAGTGGTCTGGTGTAGTACCCTGGTATAGTGGTGTGCTGTAGAACCCTGGTGTAGTGGCATGGTATAGTACCCTGGTGTACTGGCATGGTTTAGTTGCCTGGTATAGTGGTGTGGTGTAGTGCCCTGGTATAGTAGTGTGGTGTAGTAGCCTGGTATAGTGGTGTCGTGAAGAAGCCTTGTATAATGGTGTGGTGTAGTAGCCTGGTATAGTGGTGAGGTGAAGTAGCCTGGTATAGTGGTGTGGTGTAATACCCTGGTATAGTGGTGAGGTGCAGTGGTGTGGTGTAGTAGCCTGGTGTAGTGGTGTGGTGTAGTACCCTGGTATAGTGGTGAGGTGTAGTGGTGTGGTGTAGTAGCCTGGTATAGTGTATTATCCTGGTGTAGTGGTGTGGTGTATTAGCCTGGAATAGTGGTTTGGTGTAGTACCCTGGTATAGTAGTGTGGTGTAGTACTATGGTATAGTGGTGTGGTGTTTTACCCTGGTATAGTGGTGTGGTGTAGTAGCCTGGTGTAGTGGTGTGGTGTAGTTCACTGGTATAGTGGGGAGGTGTAGTACCATGGTATAGTGGTGTGGTGTAGTAACCTGGTGTAGTTGTGTGGTGTAGTAGCCTGGTGTAGTGGTGTGGTGTTGTAGCCTGGTATAGTGGTGTTGTGTCGTACCCTGGTATAGTGGTGTGGTGAAGTACACTGGTACAGTGGTGTAGTGATTTACTTCGGTATAGTGGTGTGGTGTAGTACCCAGGAGTAGTGGCATGGTGTAGTAGCCAATTAGAGTGACGTGGTGTAGTACTCTGGTATAGTTGTGTGGTGTAGTAGCCTGGTGTAGTGGTGTGGTGTAGTACCCTGGTATCGTGGGGTGGTGTAGTACCCTGTTATAATGGTGTGGTGTAGTAGCCTGGTGTAGTGGTGTTGTGTAGTACCCTGGTGTAGTGGTGATGTGTAGTAGCCTGGTATAGTGGTGTGGTGTGGTGTAGTAGCCTGGTATAATGGTGTGTTGTAGTACCTGGTGTAGTGGTGTGGTGTAGTAGCCTGGTGTAGTGGTGTGTTGTAGTAGTCTGGTATAGTGGTGTAGTGTATTAGCCTGGTGTAGTGATGTGGTGTAGTAGCCTGGTGTAGTGGTGTGGTGTAGTAGACTGGTATAGTGATGTGGTGTAGTAGCCTGGTGTAGTAATGTTGTGTGGTACCCTGGTATAGTGGTGTGTTGTAGTACCCTGGTATTGTGGTAAGGTGTAGAACCCTGGCGTAGTGGCATGGTATAGTACCCTGGTGTACTGGCATGGTTTAGTGTCCTGGTATAGTGGTGTGGTGTAGTGCCCTGGTTTAGTAGTGTGGTGTAGTAGCCTGGTATAGTGGTGTGGTGAAGTAGCCTGGTATAGTGGTGTGGTGTAGTTGCCCAATATAGTGGTGAGGTGAAGTAGCCTGGTATAGTGGTGTGGTGTAGTACCCTGGTGTAGTGGTGTGGTGTAGTACCCTGGTATAGTGGTGAAGTGTAGTGGTGTGGTGTAGTAGCCTGGTATAGTAGTGTGGTGTAGTATTCTGGTGTAGTGGTGTGGTGTAGTAGCCTGGAATAGTGGTGTAGTGTAGTGCCCTGGTATAGTGGTGTGGTGTAGTATCCTGGTACAGTGGTGAGGTGTATTACCCTGGTATAGTTGTGTGGTGTATTAGCCTGGTGTAGTGGTGTGGTGTAGTACCCTAGTATAGTGGGGTGGTGTAGTACCCTGGTATAGTGGTGTGGTGTAGTAACCTGGTGTAGTGGTGTGGTGTAGTAGCCTGGTGTAGTGGTGTGGTGTTGTAGCCTGGTATAGTGGTGTTGTGTCGTACCATGGTATAGTGGTGTGGTGTAGTACACTGGTATTGTGGTGTAGTGTATTACTCGGGTTTAGTGGTGTATTGTAGTACCCTGGATTAGTGGCACGGTGTAGTAGCCAGGTAGAGTGGCGTGGTGTAGTACCCTGGAATAGTGGTGTGGTTGTAGTACCTTGCAGTAGTGGCGTGATGTAGTAGCCGGTATTGCGAAGTGTTGTAGTAACCTGTTGTAGTGGTGTGGTGTAGTATCCTGGTATAGTGGTTGTGTGTAATACCCTGGTGTAGTGATGTGGTGTAGTACGCTGGAATAGTGGTGTGGTGTATTACCCTGGTATAGTGGTGTGATGTAGTAGACTGATAAAGTGGTGTGGTGTGGTGTAGTAGCCTGGTATAGAGGTGTGGTGAAGTACTGTTGAATAGTGGTGCCGTGTAGTACCTTGGTATAGTTGTGTGGTGTAGTACCCTGGTATAGAGATGTGGTGTAGTAACCTATTGTAGTGGTGTGGTGTAGTAGCCTTGTGTAGTGGTGTGGTTTTGTAGCCTGGTATAGTGGTGTTGTGTCGTACCCTGCTATGGTGGTGTGGTGTAGTACACTGGTATAGTGGTGTAGTGTATTACCCTAGTATAGTGGTGTGGTGAAGTAGTCTGCAATAGTGGTGTGGTGTAGTAGCCTGGTAAAGTGGTGAGGTGAAGTAGCCTGGTATAGTGGTGTGGCGTAGTACCCTGGTGTAGTGGTGTGATGTAGTACCCTGGTATAGTGGTGAGGTGCAGTGTTGCGGTGTAGTAGCCTGCTATAGTGGTGTGGTGTATTATCCTGGTGTAGTGGTGAGGTGTAGTAGCCTGGAATAGTGGTTTGGTGTAGTACCCTGGTGTTGTAGTGTGGTGTAGTACTATGGTATAGTGGTGTGGTGTATTACCCTGATATAGTGGTGTGGTGTAGTTGCCTGGTGTAGTGGTGTGGTGTAGTACCCTGGTGTCGTAGTGTGGTGTAGTAGCCTTATATAGTGGTGTGGTGAAGTAACCTGGTGTAGTGGTGTGGTGTAGCAGTCTGGTGTAGTGGTGTGGTTTTGTAGCCTGGTATAGTGGTGTTGTTTCGTACACTGATATAGTAGTGCGGTGTAGTACACTGGTATAGTGGTGTAGTGTATTACCCTGGTATAGTGGTGTAGTGTAGATCCCTGGAGTAGTGGTGTGGTGTATTACCCTGGTATAGTGGTGTGGTGTAGTAGCCTGATAAAGTGTTGTGGTGTAGTACTCTGGTATCGTGGTGTGGTGTAGTAGCCTGGTATAGTGGTGTGGTGAAGTAACCTGGTGTAGTGGTGTGGTGTAGTAGCCTGGTGTAGTGGTGTGGTGTTGTAGCCTGGTATAGTGGTGTTGTGTCGTACCCTGGTATAGTGGTGTGGTCTAGTATACTAGTATAGTGGTTGTGTGTAGTACCCTGGTGTAATGATGTGGTGTAGAACCCTGGTATAGTGGTGTGGTGTATTACCCTGGTATATTGGTGTGGTGTAGTAGCCTGATAAAGTGGTGTGGTATAGTACCCTGGTGTCGTGGTGTGGTGTAGTAGCCTGGTATAGTGGTGTGGTGAAGTACCCTTGAATAGTGGTGTCATGTAGTACTCTGGTATAGTTGTTTGGTGTTGTACCCTGGTGTAGTGGCATCGTATAGTACCCTGGTGTAGTGGAAAGGTTTAGTTGCCTGGTATAGTGGTGTGCTGTAGTACCCTGGAATAGTGGTGTGGTGTAGTAGCCTGGAATAATGGTGTGGTGTAGTAGCCTGGTATAGTGGTGAGGTGAAGTAGCCTGGTATAGTGGTGTGGTGTGGTACCCTGGTGTAGTGGGTTGGTGTAGTACCCTGGTATAGTGGTGAGGTGTAGTGGTGTAGTGTAGTAGCCTGGTGTAGTGTAGTAGCCTGGTGTAGTGGTGTGGTGTAGTACCCTGGTATAGTGGTGAGGTGTAGTGGTGTGGTGTAGTAGCCTGGTATAGTGGTGTGGTGTATTATCCTGGTGTAGTGGTGTGGTGTATTAGCCTGCAATAGTGGTTTGGTGTAGTACCCTGGTGTAGTAGTGTGGTGTAGTACTATGGTATAGTGGTGTGGTGTAGTAGCCTGGTGTAGTGGTGTGGTGTAGTTCTCTGGTATAGTGGGGAGGTGTAGTACCCTGGTATAGTGGTGTGGTGTAGTAACCTGGTGTAGTTGTGTGGTTTTGTAGCCTTGTGTAGTGGTGTGGTGTTGTAGCCTGGTATAGTGGTGTTGTGTCGTACCCTGGTATAGTGGTGTGATGAAGTACACTGGTATAGTGGTGTAGTGCTTTACTTCGTTATAGTGGTGATGTGTAATACCCTGGAGTAGTGGCATGGTGTAGTAGCCTGTTAGAGTGGCGTGGTGTAGTACTCTGGTATAGTTGTGTGGTGTAGTACCCTGGAATAGTGGCATGGTGTAGTAGCCTGGTATAGTGGTGTGGTGTAGTACACTGGTTTAGTGGTGTGGTGTAGTGGCCAGGTAGAGTGGCGTGGTGTAATACCCTGGTATAGTGGTGTGGTGTAGTTCCCTGGTATAGTCGTGTGGTGTAGTACCATCATATAGTGGTGTAGTGTATTACCCTGGTATAGTGGTGTTGTTAGTACCCTGGAGTAGTGGCGTGGTGTAGTACCCTGGTATAGTGGTGTAGTATAGTACCCTGGTATAGTGGTGTTATGTAGTACCCTGGGATAGTGGTGTGGTGTATTACCCTGGTATAGTGGTGTGGTGTAGTAGCCAGGTAGAGTTTTGTGGTATAGTACCCTGGTATAGTGGTGTGGTGTAGTACCCTGGAGTAGTGGCATGATGTAATAGCCTGGTAAAGTTAACTGGTGTAGTACCCTGGTGTAGTGGTGTGGTGTAGTACACTAGTATAGTTGTGTGGTGTAGTACCTTGGCGTAGTAGCATGGTGTAGTTGCCTATTATAGTGAAGTGGTGTAGTACCCTGGTATAGTGGTGTGGTGTATTACCCTAGTATAGTGGTGTGGTGTAGTAGCCAGGTAGTGTTTTGTGGTGTAGTACTCTGGTATAGTGGTGTGGTGTAGAACCCTGGAGTAGTGGCATGGTGTAGTAGCCTGGAATAGTGAACTGGTGTAGTACCCTGGTGTAGTGGCATGGTTTAGTAGCCTGGTATAGTGGTGTGGTGTTGTACCCTGGTATAGTGGTGTGATGTAGTACCATGGAGTAGTGGTATGGTGTAGTAGCCTGGCATAGTGGTGTGGTGCAGTACCCTGGTGTCGTGGTGTGGTGTAGTAGCCTGGTATAGTGGTGTGGTGAAGTACCCTGTATAGTGATGTGGTGTAGTACCCTGGTATAGTGGTGTGGTGTAGTAGCCTTACATAGTGGTGTGGTGCAGTAGCCTGGTATAGTGGTGAGGTGAAGTAGCCTGGTATAGTGGTGTGGTGTAGTGCCCTGGTGTAGTGGTGTGGTGTAGTACCCTGGTATAGTGGGGTGTTGTAGCCTGGTATAGTGGTGTTGTGTCATACCTTGGTTTAGTGGTGTGGTGAAGTACACTGGTATAGTGGTGTAGTGTATTACTTCGTTATAGTGGTGTAGTGTAGTACCCTGGAGTAGTGGCATGGTGTAGTAGCCAGTTAGAGTGGCGTGGTGTAGTACCCTGGAATAGTGGTGTGGTGTAGTTCGCCGGAGTAGTGGCGTGGTGTAGTAGCCTGGTATAGTGGTGTGGTGTAGTAGTGTGGTGTAGTAGCCAGGTAGAGTGGTGTGGTGTAGTACCCTGGTATAGTGGGGTGGTGTAGTTCCCTGGTATAGTCGTGTGGTGTAGTACCCCTATATAGTGGTGTAGTATATTACCCTGATATAGTGGTGTTGTTAGTACCCTGGAGTAGCGGCGTGGTGTAGTGCCCTGGTATAGTGGTGTGATATAGTACCCTGGTACAGTGGTGTTATGTAGTACCCTGGTATAGTGGTGTGGTGTATTACACTGGTATAGTGGTGTGCTTTATTAGCCAGGTAGAGTTTTGTGGTGTAGTACTCTGGTATAGTTGTGTGGTGTAGTACCCTGGAGTAGTGGCATGGTGTAGCAGCCTGGTATAGTGAAGTGGCATAGTACCCTGGTGTAGTGGTGTGGTGTAGTACACAGGTATAGTGGTGTTGTGTAGTACCCTGGTGTATTGGCATGGTTCAGTACCCTGGTGTTGTGGCATGGTTTAGTAGCCTGGTATAGTGGTGTTTTGTTGTACCCTGGTATAGTGGTGTGGTGTAGTACTATGGAGTGGTGGTATGGTGTAGTCGCCTGGAATAGTGGTGTGGTGTATTACCCTGGTGCCGTGGTGTGGTGTAGTAGCCTGGTATAGTGGTGTGGTGAAGAACCCTTGTATAGTGATGTGGTGTAGTACTCTGGTATAGTGGTGTGGTGTAGTAGCCTTTTATAGTGGTGTGGTGCAGTAGCCTGGTATAGTGGTGAGGTGATGTAGCCTGGTATAGTGGTGTGGTGTAGTACCCTGGTGTAGTGGTGTGGTGTAGTACCCTGGAATAGTGGTGAGGTTTAGTTGTGTGGTGTAGTAGCCTGGTGTAGTGGCATGGTTTAGTGGCCTGGTATAGTAGTGTGGTGTGGTACCCTGATGTAGTGGCGTGGTGTAGTACCCTTATGCAGTGGTGTGGTGTAGTACCCAGGTGTATTGGAGTTGTTGTAGTAGTCTGGTGTAGTGGTGTGGTGTAGTAGCCTGTTATAGTGGTGTGGTGTTGTAGCCTGGTATAGTTGCATTGTGTCATACCCTGGTATAGTGGTGTGGTGTAGTAGCCTGGTACAGTGGTGTGGTGTATTAGCCTGATGTAGTGGTGTGGTGTAGTAGCCTGGTACAGTGGTGTGGTGTATTAGCCTTTTATAGTGGTGTGGTGTAGTTCCCTGGTATAGTGATGTGGTGTAGTACCCTGGTATAAAGATGTCATGTAGTTCCCTGGTGTAGTGGTGTGGTGTAGTAGTCTGGTATAGTGGTGTGGTGAAGTAGCCTGGTATAGTGGTGTGGTATAGTACCCTGGTGTTGTGGTGTAGTGCAGTAGCCTGGTATAGTGGTGTTGTGTAGTACCCTGGTGTAGTGGTGTGGTGTAGTAGCCTGCTGTATTGGTGTAATGTAGTAGCCTGGTATTGTGGTGTGGTGTAGTAGCCTGGTGTAGTGGTGTGGTGTAGAACCCTAGTGTAGTGGTGTGGTGTAGTAGCCTGGTATAGTGGTGTGGTGTAGTACCATGGTGTAGTGGTGTGGTGTAGTTCCCTGGTGTAGTGGTGTATTGTAGTAGCCTGGAATAGTGGTGTGGTGTAGTACACTGGTGTATTGGTGTGGTGTAGTAGCCTGGTTTAGTGGTGTTGTGTAGTACCCTGGTGTAGTGGTGATGTGTAGTAGCCTGGTATAGTGGTGTTGTGTGGTGTAGTAGCCTGGTGCAGTGGTGTGTTGTAGTACCTGGAGTAGTGGTGTGGTGTAGTAGCCTGGTGTAGTGGTGTGTTGTAGTAGTCTGGTATCGTGGTGAGGTAGAGTAGCCTGGTGTAGTGGTGTGGTGCAGTGGTGTGGTGTAGTAGCCTGGTATAGTGATGTGGTGTAGTAGCCTTGTGTAGTGGTGTTGTGTTGTACCCTGGTATAGTGGTGTGGTGTAGTACCCTAGTATAGTGGTAAGGTGTAGAACCCTGGTGTAGTGGCATGGTAAAGTACCCTGGTGTACTGGCATTGTTTAGTTGCCTTGTATAGTGGTGTGGTGTAGTGCCCTTGTATAGTAGTGTTGGGTAGTAGCCTAGTATAGTGGTGAGGTGAAGTAGCCTGGTATAGTGTTCTGGTGTAGTGGTGTGGTGTAGTACCCTTGTATAGTGGTGAGGTGTAGTGGTGTGGTGTAGTAGCCTTGTATAGTGGTGTGGTGTAGTATCCTGGTGTTGTGGTGTAGTGTAGTAGCCTGGAATAGTGGTTTGGAGTAGTACCCTGGTGTAGTAGTGTGGTGTAGTACTATGGTATAGTGGTGTGGTCTATTACCCTGGTATAGTGGTGTGGTGTAGTTGCCTGGTGTAGTGGTGTGGTGTAGTACCCTGGTATAGTGGGGTGGTGTAATACCCTGTTATAGTGGTGTGGTGTAGTAGCCTGGTGTAGTGGTGTTGTGTAGTACCCTGGTGTAGTGGTGATGTGTAGTAGCCTGGTATAGTGGTGTGTTGTGGTGTAGTAGCCTGGTGTAGTGGTGTGTTGTAGTACCTGGTGTAGTGGTGTGGTGTAGTAGCCTGGTGTAGTGGTGTGTTGTAGAAGTCTGGTATAGTGGTGTGGTGTAGTTGCCTGGTGTAGTGATGTGGTGTAGTAGCCTGGTGTAGTGGTGTGGTGTAGTAGACTTGTATCGTGATGTGGTGTAGTAGCCTGGTGTAGTAATGTTGTGTGGTACCCTGGTATAGTGGTGTGGTGTAGTACCCTGGTATAGTGGTAAGGTGTAGAACCCTGGTGGAGTGGCATGGTATAGTACCCTGGTGTACTGGCATGGTTTAGTGTCCTGGTATAGTGGTGTGGTGTAGTGCCCTGGTTTAGTAGCGTGGTGTAGTTGCCTGGTATAGTGGTGTGGTGAAGTAGCCTGGTATAGTGGTGTGGTGTAGTAGCCCGGTATAGTGGTGAGGTGAAGTAGCCTGGTATAGTGGTGTGGTGTAGTACCCTGGTGTAGTGGTGTGGTGTAGTACCCTGGTATATTGGTGAAGTGTAGTGGTGTGGTGTAGTAGCCTGGAATAGTGGTTTGGAGTAGTACCCTGGTGTAGTAGTGTGGTGTAGTAGCCTGGTATAGTGGTGTGGTGAAGTAGCCTGGTATAGTGGTGTGGTGTAGTAGCCTGGTATAGTGGTGAGGTGAAGTAGCCTGGTGTAGTGGTGTGATGTTGTAACCTGGTATAGTGGTATGGTGTAGTAGCCTGGTATAGTGGTGTGGTGTATTAGCCTGGTATAGTGGTGTGGTGTAATACCATCATATAGTGGTGTGGTGTAGTACCCTGGTATAAAGATGTCATGTAGTTCCCTGGTGTGGTGGTGTGGTGTTGTGGTCTGGTATAGTGGTGTGGTGTAGTACCCTGATGTAGTGGTGTGTTTAGTAGCCTGTTGTAATATTGTGGTGTAGTAGCCTGGAATAGTGGTGTGGTGTAGTAGCCTGGTTTAGTGGTGTGGTGTAGTACCCTGGTGTAGTGATGTGGTGTTGTACCCTGGTGAAGTGCTGTGGTGTAGTGGAGTAGCCAGGTATAGTGGTGTGGTGTAGTACCCTGGTGTAGTGGTGTGGTGTAGTACCCTGGTGTAGTGGTGTGGTGTTGTACCCTGGTGAAGTGGTGTGGTGTAGTGGAGTAGCCAGGTATAGTGGTGTGGTGTATTACCCTGGTGTAGTGGTGTGGTGTAGTCGCCTTCTATAGTGGCGTGATGTAATACACTGGTATAGTAGTGTGTTGTAGTTACCCTGGTATAGTGGTGTGGTGTGTTACCCTGGTATAGTGGTGTGGAGTAGTAGCCTGGTATAGTTTTGTGGTAAAGTAGTCTGGTATATGGGTGTGGTGTAGTACCCTGGTATAGTGGTGTGGTGTAGTACCCTTATGCAGTGGTGTGGTGTAGTACCCAGGTGTATTGGAGTTGTTGTAGTAGTCTGGTGTAGTGGTGTGGTGTAGTAGCCTGTTATAGTGGTGTGGTGTTGTAGCCTGGTATAGTTGCATTGTGTCATACTTTGGTATAGTGGTGTGGTGTAGTAGCCTGGTACAGTGGTGTGGTGTATTAGCCTGATATAGTGGTGTGGTGTAGTAGCCTGGTACAGTGGTGTGGTGTATTAGCCTTTTATAGTGGTGTGGTGTAGTTCCCTGGTATAGTGATGTGGTGTAGTACCCTGGTATAAAGATGTCATGTAGTTCCCTGGTGTAGTGGTGTGGTGTAGTAGTCTGGTATAGTGGTGTGGTGAAGTAGCCTGGTATAGTGGTGTGGTATAGTACCCTGGTGTTGTGGTGTAGTGCAGTAGCCTGGTATAGTGGTGTTGTGTAGTACCCTGGTGTAGTGGTGTGGTGTAGTAGCCTGCTGTATTGGTGTAATGTAGTAGCCTGGTATTGTGGTGTGGTGTAGTAGCCTGGTGTAGTGGTGTGGTGTAGAACCCTAGTGTAGTGGTGTGGTGTAGTAGCCTGGTATAGTGGTGTGGTGTAGTACCATGGTGTAGTGGTGTGGTGTAGTTCCCTGGTGTAGTGGTGTATTGTAGTAGCCTGGAATAGTGGTGTGGTGTAGTACACTGGTGTATTGGTGTGGTGTAGTAGCCTGGTTTAGTGGTGTTGTGTAGTACCCTGGTGTAGTGGTGATGTGTAGTAGCCTGGTATAGTGGTGTTGTGTGGTGTAGTAGCCTGGTGCAGTGGTGTGTTGTAGTACCTGGAGTAGTGGTGTGGTGTAGTAGCCTGGTGTAGTGGTGTGTTGTAGTAGTCTGGTATCGTGGTGAGGTAGAGTAGCCTGGTGTAGTGGTGTGGTGCAGTGGTGTGGTGTAGTAGCCTGGTATAGTGATGTGGTGTAGTAGCCTTGTGTAGTGGTGTTGTGTTGTACCCTGGTATAGTGGTGTGGTGTAGTACCCTAGTATAGTGGTAAGGTGTAGAACCCTGGTGTAGTGGCATGGTAAAGTACCCTGGTGTACTGGCATTGTTTAGTTGCCTTGTATAGTGGTGTGGTGTAGTGCCCTTGTATAGTAGTGTTGGGTAGTAGCCTAGTATAGTGGTGAGGTGAAGTAGCCTGGTATAGTGTTCTGGTGTAGTGGTGTGGTGTAGTACCCTTGTATAGTGGTGAGGTGTAGTGGTGTGGTGTAGTAGCCTTGTATAATGGTGTGGTGTAGTATCCTGGTGTTGTGGTGTAGTGTAGTAGCCTGGAATAGTGGTTTGGAGTAGTACCCTGGTGTAGTAGTGTGGTGTAGTACTATGGTATAGTGGTGTGGTCTATTACCCTGGTATAGTGGTGTGGTGTAGTAGCCTGGTGTAGTGGTGTGGTGTAGTACCCTGGTATAGTGGGGTGGTGTAATACCCTGTTATAGTGGTGTGGTGTAGTAGCCTGGTGTAGTGGTGTTGTGTAGTACCCTGGTGTAGTGGTGATGTGTAGTAGCCTGGTATAGTGGTGTGTTGTGGTGTAGTAGCCTGGTGTAGTGGTGTGTTGTAGTACCTGGTGTAGTGGTGTGGTGTAGTAGCCTGGTGTAGTGGTGTGTTGTAGTAGTCTGGTATAGGGGTGTGGTGTAGTAGCCTGGTGTAGTGATGTGGTGTAGTAGCCTGGTGTAGTGGTGTGGTGTAGTAGACTGGTATAGTGATGTGGTGTAGTAGCCTGGTGTAGTAATGTTGTGTGGTACCCTGATATAGTGGTGTGGTGTAGAACCCTGGTGTAGTGGCATGGTATAGTACCCTGGGGTACTGGCATGGTTTAGTGTCCTGGTATAGTGGTGTGGTGTAGTGCCCTGGTTTAGTAGTGTGGTGTAGTAGCCTGGTATAGTGGTGTGGTGAAGTAGCCTGGTATAGTGGTGTGGTGTAGTAGCCCGGTATAGTGGTGAGGTGAAGTAGCCTGGTATAGTGGTGTGGTGTAGTACCCTGGTGTAGTGGTGTGGTGTAGTACCCTGGTATATTGGTGAAGTGTAGTGGTGTGGAGTAGTAGCCTGGAATAGTGGTTTGGAGTAGTACCCTGGTGTAGTAGTGTGGTGTAGTGCCCTGGTATAGTAGTGTGGTGTAATAGCCTGGTATAGTAGTGTGGTGAAGTAGCCTGGTATAGTGGTGTGGTGTAGTAGCCTGGTATTGTGGTGAGGTGAAGTAGGCTTTTGTAGTGGTGTGATGTAGTAACCTGGTATAGTGGTATGGTGTAGTAGCCTGGTATAGTGGTGTGGTGTATTAGCCTGGTATAGTGGTGTGGTGTAATACCCTCATATAGTGGTGTGGTGTAATACCCTGGTATAAAGATGTCATGTAGTTCCCTGGTGTGGTGGTGTGGTGTTGTAGTCTGGTATAGTGATGTGGTGTAGTACCCTGATGTAGTGGTGTGTTTAGTAGCCTGTTGTAATTTTGTGGTGTAGTAGCCTGGAATAGTGGTGTGGTGTAGTAGCCTGGTTTAGTGGTGTGGTGTAGTACCCTGGTGTAGTGGTGTGGTGTTGTACCCTGGTGAAGTGCTGTGGTGTAGTGGAGTAGCCAGGTATAGTGGTGTGGTGTAGTACCCTGGTGTAGTGGTGTGGTGTAGTACCCTGGTGTAGTGGTGTGGTGTTGTACCCTGGTGAAGTGGTGTGGTGTAGTGGAGTAGCCAGGTATAGTGGTGTGGTATAGTACCCTGGTGTAGTGGTGTGGTGTAGTAGCCTTCTATAGTAGCGTGATGTAATACACTGGTATAGTATTGTGTTGTAGTTACCCTGGTATAGTGGTGTGGTGTATTACCCTGGTATAGTGGTGTGGAGTAGTAGCCTGGTATAGTTTTGTGGTAAAGTAGTCTGGTATATGGGTGTGGTGTAGTACCTTGGTATTGTGGTGTGGTGTAGTACCCTTATGCAGTGGTGTGGTGTAGTACCCAGGTGTATTGGAGTTGTTGTAGTAGTCTGGTATAGTGGTGTGGTGTAGTAGCCTGTTATAGTGGTGTGGTGTTGTAGCCTGGTATAGTGGCATTGTGTTATACCCTGGTATAGTGGTGTGGTGTAGTAGCCTGGTACAGTGGTGTGGTGTATTAGCCTGATATAGTGGTGTGATGTAGTAGCCTGGTACAGTGGTGTGGTGTATTAGCCTTTTATAGTGGTGTAGTGTAGTTCCCTGGTATAGTGATGTGGTGTAGTACCCTGGTATAAAGATGTCATGTAGTTCCCTGGTGTGGTGGTGTGGTGTAGTAGTCTGGTATAGTGGTGTGGTGAAGTAGCCTGGTATAGTGGTGTGGTATAGTACCCTGGTGTTGTGGTGTAGTGTAGTAGCCTGGTATAGTGGTGTTGTGTAGTACCCTGGTGTAGTTTTGTGGTGTAGTAGCCTGGTGTATTGGTGTAATGTAGTAGCCTGGTATTGTGGTGTGGTGTAGTAGCCTGGTATAGTGGTGTTGTGTAGTAGCCTGGTGTAGTGGTGTGGTGTAGTAGCCTGGAGTAGTGGTGTGGTGATGTAGCCTGGTTTAATGGTGTTGTGTCGTACCCTGGTATAGTGGTGTAGTGTATTACTCTGGTATGGTGGTGTAGTGAAGTACCCTGGAGTAGTGGCATGGTGTAGTAGCCTGGTATAGTGGAGTGGTGTAGTACCCTGGTGTAGTGGTGTGGTGTAGTAGCCAGGTAGAGTGGTGTAGTGTAGTACCCTGGTATAGTGGTGTGGTGTAGTTCCCCTGGAATAGTCGTGTGGTGTAGTACCCTGATATAGTGGTATAGTGTATTACCCTGGTATAGTGGTGTTGTTAGTACCCTGGAGTAGTAGTGTGGTGTAGTACCCTGGTATAATGGTGTGGTATAGTACCCTGGTATAGTGGTGTTATGTAGTACCCTGGTATAGTGGTGTGGTGTATTTCCCTGGTATAGTGGTGTGGTGTAGTACCGTGGAGTAGTGGCGTGGTGTAGTAGCCTGATATAGTGAACGGGTGTAGTACCCTGGTGTAGTACACTGGTATAGTAGTGTGGTGTAGTACCCTGGAGAAGTGGCATGGTGTAGTAGCCTGGTATAGTGAAGTGGTGTAGTACCCTGGTGTAGTGGTGTGGTGTAGTACACTGGTATAGTGGTGTTGTGTAGTTACCTGGTGTAGTGACATGATGTAGTGCCCTGGTGTAGTGGCATGGTTTAGTAGCCTGGTATAGAGGTATGGTGTTGTAGCCTAGTATAGTGATGTGGTGTAGTACCATGGAGTAGTGGTATGGTGTAGTACCCTGGTGTCGCGGTGTGGTGTAGTAGCCTGGTATAGTGGTGTGGTGAAGTACCCTTGTTTAGTGATTTGGTGTAGTACCCTGGTATAGTGATGTGGTGTAGTAACCTTTTGTAGTGGTGTGGTGCAGTAGCCTGTTATAGTGGTGAGGTAAAGTAGCCTGGCATAGTGGTGTGGTGTAGTACCCTGGTGTAGTGGTGTGGTGTAGTACCCTGGTATAGTGGTCATGTGTAGTTGTGTGGTGTTGTAGCTTGGTATAGTGGTGTGGTGTAGTACCCTGGTGTAGTGGCGAGGAGTAGTACCCCGGTGTAGTGGCATGGTTTAGTGCTCTGGTATAGTGGTGTGGTGCAGTAGCCTGTTATAGTGGTCAGGTGAAGTAGCCTGGTATAGTGGTGTGATGTAGTGCCCTGGTGTAGTGGTGTGGTGTAGTTCCCTGGTATAGTGCTGTGGTGTAGTACTCTGGTATAGTGGTGTGGTGTAGTAGCCTGGTAAAGTTTTGTGGTGTATTACCCTGGTATAGTGGCATGGTGTAGTAGCCTTGTGTAGTGTTGTGGTGTAGTACCCTGGTTTAGTGGGGTGGTGTAGAACCCTGGTATAGTGGTGTGGTGTAGTAACCTGGTGTAGTTGTGTGGTGTAGTAGCCTGGTGTAGTGGTGTGGTTTAGTAGCCTGGTGTAGTGGTGTGGTGTAGTAGCCTGCTGTAGTGGTGTGGTGTAGTAGCCAGGTATAGTGATGTGGTGTAGTAGCCTGGTGTAGTGGTGTTGTGTGGCACCCTGGTATAGTGGTGTGGTGTAGTACCCTGGTGTAGTGGTAAGGTGTAGAACACTGGTGTAGTTGCATGGTATAGTACCCTGGTGTACTGGCATGATTTAGTTGCCTGGTATAGTGGTGTGGTGTAGTGCCCTGGTATAGTAGTGTGGTGTAGTAGCCTGGTATAGTGAAGTGGTGAAGTTGCCTGGTTTAGTGGTTTGGTGTAGTAGCCTGGTATAGTGGTGAGGTGAAGGAGCCTGGTATAGTGGTGAGGTGTAGTACCCTGGTTTAGTGGTGTGGTATAGTACCCTGGTATAGTGGTGAGGTGTAGTGGTGTGGTGTAGTAGCCTTGTATAGTGGTGTGGTGTAGTATCCTGGTGTAGTGGTGTGGTGTAGTAGCCTGGAATAGTGGTTTGGAGTAGTACCCTGATGTAGTAGTGTGGTGTGGTACTATGGTATAGTGGTGTGGTGTATTACCCTGGTATATTAGTGTGGTGTAGTAGCCTTGTGTGGTGGTGTGGTGTAGTACCCTGGTAAAGTGGGGTGGTCTAGTACCCTGGTATAGTGGTGTGGTGTAGTAGCCTGGTGTAGTGGTGTGGTGTAGTAGCCTGGTGTAGTGGTGTGGTAATGTGGCCTGGTATAATGTTGTTGTGTCGTACCCTGGTATAGTGGTGTGGTGTAGTACACTGGTATAGTGGTGTAGTGTATTACTCTGGTATGGTGGTGTGGTGAAGTACCCTGGAGTAGTGGCATGGTGTAGTAGCCAGGTAGAGTGGCGTGGTGCAGAACCTTGGTATTGTGGTGTGGTGTAGTACCCTGGAGTAGTGGCATGGTGTAGTAGCCTGGTATAGAGGTGTGGTGTAGTAGCTTGGTGTAGTGGTGTGGTAATGTAGCCTGGTATAATGTTGGTGTGTCGTACCCTGGTATAGTGGTGTGGTGTAGTACACTGGTATAGTGGTGTAGTGTATTACTCTGGTATGGTGGTGTGGTGAAGTACCCTGGTGTAGTGGTGTGGTGTAGTAGCCAGGTAGAGTGGCTTAGTGTAGTACCCTGGTATAGTGGTGTGGTGTAGTTCCCCTGGTATAGTCGTGTGGTGTAGTACCCTGATATAGTGGTGTAGTGTATTACACTGGTATAGTGGTGTTGTTAGTACCCTGGAGTAGTAGTGTGGTGTAGTACCCTGGTATAGTGGTGTGGTATAGTACCCAGGTATAGTGGTGTTATGTAGTACCCTGGTATAGTGGTGTGGTGTATTTCCCTGGTATAGTGGTGTGGTGTAGTACCCTGGAGTAGTGGCATGGTGTAGTAGCCTGGTATAGTGAAGTGGTGTAGTACCCTGGTGTAGTGGTGTGGTGTAGTACACTGGTATAGTAGTGTGGTGTAGTACCCTGGAGTAGTGGCATGGTGTAGTAGCCTGGTATAGTGAAGTGGTGTAGTACCCTGGTGTAGTGGTATGGTGTAGTACACTGGTATAGTGGTGTTGTGTAGTTACCTGGTGTAGTGGCATGATGTAGTGCCCTGGTGTAGTGGCATGGTTTACTAGCCTGGTATAGAGGTGTGGTGTAGTACCCTGGTGTCGCGGTGTGGTGTAGTGTAGTAGGTGTGTAATAGCCTGGTATAGTGGTGTGGTGAAGTACCCTTGTTTAGTGATGTGGTGTATTACCCTGGTATAGTGGTGTGGTATAGTAACCTTTCATAGTGGTGTGGTGCAGTAGCCTGGTATAGTGGTGAAGTAAAGTAGCCTGGTATAGTGGTGTGGTGTAGTACCCTGGTGTAGTGTGTGGTGTAGTACCCTGGTATAGTGGTCAGGTGTAGTTGTGTGGTGTTGTAGCCTGGTATAGTGGTGTGGTGTAGTACCCTGGTGTAGTGGCGTGGAGTAGTACCCTGGTGTAGTGGCATGGTTTAGTGGCCTGGTATAGTGGTGTGGTGCAGTAGCCTGGTATAGTGGTGAGGTGAAGTAGCCTGGTATAGTGGTGTGGTGTAGTACCCTGGTGTAGTGGTGTGGTGTAGTTCCCTGGTATAGTGCTGTGGTGTAGTACTCTGGTATAGTGGTGTGGTGTAGTAGCCTGGTAAAGTTGTGTGGTGTATTACCCTGGTATAGTGGCGTGGTGTAGTAGCCTTGTGTAGTGGTGTGGTGTAGTACCCTGGTTTAGTGGGGTGGTGTAGAACCCTGGTATAGTAGTGTGGTGTAGTAACCTGGTGTAGTTGTGTGGTGCAGTAGCCTGGTGTAGTGGTTTGGTGTTGTAGCTTGGTATAGTGGTGTGGTGTAGTAGCCTGGTATAGTGGGGTGGTGTAGTACACTGATATAGTGGTGTGGTGTATTACCCTGGTATAGTGGCGTGGTGTAGTAGCCTGGTGTAGTGGTGTGGTGTAGTACCCTGGTTTAGTGGGATGGTGTAGAACACTGGTATAGTGGTGTGGTGTAGTAACCTGGTGTAGTTGTGTGGTGTAGTAGCCTGGTGTAGTGGTGTGCTGTTGTAGCCTGGTATAGTGGTGTGGTGTAGTAGCCTGATATAGTGGTGTGGTGTAGTACCCTGGTATAGTGGGGTGCTGTAGTTCCCTGGTATAGTGGTGTGGTGTAGTAACCTGGTGTAGTGGTGTGGTGCAGTAGCCTGGTACAGTGGTGAGGTGAAGAAGCCTAGTATAGTGGTGTGGTGTAGTACCCTGGTGTAGTGGTGTGGTGTAGAAGCCTGTTACAGTGGTGTGGTGTTGTAGCCTGGTATAGTGGCATTGTGTCGTACCCTGTTATAGTGGTGTGGTGTAGTATCCTGGTATAGTGGGGTGGTGTAGTACCCTGGTATAGTGGTGTGGTTTAGTAGCCTGGTATAGTGATGTGGTGTAGTACCCTGGTATAGTGGTGTGGTGTAGTACCCTGGTGTAGTGGTGTGTTTAGTAGCCTAGTGTAGTGGTGTGGTGTAGTACCCTGGTGTAGTGGTGTTTAGTAGCCTCTTTTAGTAGTGTGGTGTAGTAGTCTGGTGAAGTGGTGTGGTGTAGTGGAGTTGCCTGGTATAGTGGTGTGGTGTAGTACCCTGGTGTAGTGGTGTGGTGTAGTAGCCTTCTATAGTGGCGTGGTGTAGTACACTGGTATAGTGGTGTGTTGTAGTTACCCTGGTATAGTGGTGTGGTGTATTACCCTGGTATAGTGGTGTGGAGTAGTAGCCTGGTATAGTTGTGTGGTGAAGTAGCCTGGTATAGTGGTGTGGTGTAGTACCCTGTTATAGTGGTGTGGTTTAGTACCCTGGTATAGTGGTGTGGTGTAGTAGCCTGGTATAGCGGTGTGGTGTAGTACCCTGGTGTAGTAGTCTGGTATATGGGTGTGGTGTAGTACCCTGGTATAGTGGTGTGGTGTAGTACCCTGGTATAGTGGTGTGGTGTAGTACCCTTATGTAGTGGTGTGGTGTTGTACCCAGGTGTATTGGAGTTGTTGTAGTCGTCTGGTATAGTGGTGTGGTGTAGTAGCCTGTTATAGTGGTATTGTGTTTTAGCCTGTTATAGTGGCATTGTGTTGTACCCTGGTATAGTGGTGTGGTGTAGAACCCTGCTGTAGTGGTGTGATGTAGTAGCCTCGTATAGTGGTGTGGTGTAGTAGCCTGTTATAGTGGGGTGGTGTAGTACCCTGGTATAGTGGTGTGGTTTAGTAGCCTGGTATAGTGGTGTGGTGTAGTACCCTGGTATAAAGATGTCATGTAGTTCCCTGGTGTGTTGGTGTGGTGTAGTAGTCTTGTATAGTGGTGTGGTGTAGTAGCCTGGTATAGTGGTGTGGTGTAGTACCCTCGTGTAGTGGTGTGGTGTAGTAGCCTGGTGTAGTGGTGTGGTGTAGTACCCTCGTGTAGTGGTGTGGTGTAGTAGCCTGGTGTAGTGGTGTGCTGTAGTACCCTGGTGTAGTGGTGTGCTGTAGTAGCCTGGTGTATTGGTGTGGTGTAGTGTCCTGGTATTGTGGTGTGGTGTAGTAGCCTGGTGTAGTGGTGTGGTGTAGAACCCTGGTGTAGTGGTGTGGTGTAGTAGCCTGGTATAGTGGTGTGGTGTAGTACCCTGGTGTAGTGGTGTGGTGTACTTCCCTGGTGTAGTGGTGTAGTGTAGTAGCCTGGAATAGTGGTGTGGTGTAGTACCCTGGTGTAGTGGTTTGGTGTAGTAGCCTGGTGTAGTGGTGTTGTGTAGTACCCTGGTGTAGTGGTGTGTTGTAGTACCTGGTGTAGTGGTGTGGTGTAGTAGCCTGGTGTAGTGGTGTGGTGTAGTGGTGTGTTGTAGTACCTGGTGTAGTGGTGTGGTGTAGTAGCCTGGTGTAGTGGTGTGTTGTAGTAGTCTGGTATAGTGGTGTGGTGTAGTAGCCTGGTGTAGTGGTGTGGTGTAGTAGCCTGGTATAGTGATGTGGTGTAGTAGCCTGGTGTAGTGGTGTTGTGTTGTACCCTGGTGTAGTGGTGTGGTGTAGTACCCTGGTATAGTCATGTGGTGAATTAGCCTGGTATAGTGGTAAGGTGTATTACCCTGGTGTAGTGTAGTGCCCTAGTATAGTGGTGTATTGTAGTAGCCTGGTATAGTGGTGTGGTGTAGTACCCTGGTGTAGTGGTTGGGGTGTAGTACCCTGGTATAGTGGTGTGGTGTAGTAGCCTGGTATAGTGGTGTGAAGGAGCAGCGACCACGTGTTCACAGGACAAGGCCAACAAGCAGATTGTGGCCTCTGGGGATAGTGACGGTGTTCGAAATCTCAAACTATTCCTCAACATTATAGCATCTGAATTCAGAAATATTTCCATAATTTTTTTAGCTTTTAAACCCGTAATAATATCAATGCATTGACATGTCTTATTTCCTTGTTGCATATTTATAACATTTTTTTATATATACAACATTTCGTTTCATAATTTGAAAGCTCTTGCGAATGTTCGGTCACGGTCACCCACCGCGACGACCGTTACTGTCCTGACTACACCAGCCTCCTCCTCATTCCCCCTTCTCTTGCCCCTCCTCCTCTTCCTTAACCCCCCTTCTCTTCCCCCCTCCTTCTCCTTAACCCCCCTTCTCTTAGCCCTTCCCCCCTTCCTTCTCATCCACCCTTCTCTTACCCCTCCTCCTCCTTAACCCCCCTTCTCCTACCCCTTCCCTCTCCTCATCCCCAGCTTCCCTCCTCCTCCTCATCCCCCCTTTTCTTACCCCTCCTCCTCCTAATCCCCCTTCTCTTCTCCCTCCTCTTCTTCCTTCCTTCTCATCCCCCCTTCTCTTCCCCCTCCTCCTCCTTAACCCCCTTCTTTCCCCCCCTCCTATTCCTTAAACCCCCCCTTCTCTTACCCCTTCCCCCTTCCTTCTCATTCCTCCTTCTCTTACCTCTCCTCCTCCTTAACACCCCTTCTCTTACCCCTTCCCTCTCTTCATCTCCCTCCTCTTCCCCCTTCCTTCTCATCCCCCTTCCTTCTCATCCCCTTTCTCTTACCCCTTCCCCCTCCTCATCCCCCTTCTCTTCTCCCTCCTCATCCCCCTTCTCTTCCCCCTCCTCTTCCACTTTCCTCCTCATCCCCCTTCCTCTTCATCCCCCTTCTCTTTCCCTTCCTCCTCATCCCCTTCTCTTACCCCTCTTCTTCACCCTTCTCTTACTGAGGTGTAATTGATTTGAGCACTTAATTGGCGTCAGTGGTGGCGCTTCTTAATAATCAATATATAATCTTGTGATTATTTCAGTATGGGGTTTAAAGAAAAAACATCTAACCAATGTTATACCACAGAAAACGAATTTATCATCAACTCATGTATATGTCTTATAATATAGATATGCATTCATATAATAGATAACAATATGAATAGACAAATTTCTGGGAATCCCCTACCTTGTTGGAATCTGTGGAAATGAATAAACAAATGTGCTGGCTGCTGAAGGCGCTAAAGGAAACCACATTGGTTTCATTTTGGATACAAATGTCAATGGAGATTCAGAATGGAAACAATTATAGTTGAGCATGCAGAGGAGTTTAAGAATCTGTAGTGAGAGTGATGGACACAGCCTTGACAACTATACTTCAGAGAATGTAAACATCAAAGAGTCATTAGAAATATGTGTTGAATAATAAACCCTACATTGTTTGAGTTCGGGAAAACACCATTTGTCATATATATACTGTTCTTAAAGATTCCCCCATTTTGCACCCCCAAGATAACATATAAGATTTTAAGGGTTGACGAATGTTAATCTTCTTGTTTGATAAACTGTGCACTTGAGACATAGTTAATAAGAACACGCCAATATATAAGACAACAAAACGTTTTCAGATCCTTTACACCACTTTCCAGCAACATTAACAATTTATATAAATTACTTTAGGGAATAATACATAAATTTTATATTTAAACATGATATCAGTGTTTAGTGGAATGCATAAAGAGTCAAATTGTGTTAAAAAGAGCGATTTTTTTTAAATTTGGAAAACTACTTTTTTTCTGATCATAGGATAACTAAATGTATTTTGAAGGATTTATTCACCAAAAAAATATCATTCATAATTCATTAATGAATTTTACAAAAAACACCATAAATTTTATATTTATACATGTAAAAACTATTTGTAATACATTAGGAACAAAATAGTTCTAGAAAAAACATTTATTATAAAACCTATGTGTTTGGACTTTTGGATTAAAAGTTTCTCAAATGCTCTCCTGCACCATTCTCAATGCAAGTTATTCCTAAAACCATGCGAAGAAACATGTGAATGTTTTTGAAACGTTTTGTGTTTGCTGGGTTGGAACACATTTGTCCATTCAACGGATTCTCTGGAATCTCTCTGCTTTCTGGTGTTATGTCATTTCGGAAGTTCCTCCACGCCCTTTTATTCAGTTTCTTTTCTTCCATACATTTCCTGTTAAACCATGGATTCCTTTTTTACTTCTTAAATTAACTTAACTTCCCTTATATCCCACTCATTGAGGGTAAATATCAGATCAAGCATAGCTGGTTCATCCTTCCCTCTCATTCTTGTCGGTCCCTTAATGTGTTGGCTTAGAAAGTTTCTTGTGGCCGCGTCCAGCAGTTTAGCCCTCCATGCGGGTCTCTGTTCTCCCAATCTGTCTTCCCGTGGTTGAAGTCCCGCATGATTCGTAGTCCAGATCTATTCCTGCTAGCGAGAGACACTGTTCTCTCTATTATGTTAATGGTGGCCATGTTGTTTCTAACATATTCCTGTCTGGGTCTTCTGTCATTTGGTGGCAGGTTATATATGACTGCAACTATTATTTTTTGCCCTCCAGTTGCTATTGTACCTGTTAAGTAGTCACTGAATCCTTAAAAGCCCTGAATAACCATCTCCTCAAAATCCCAGCCTTTTCTTACCAGCAGAGCTACACCACCACCTCCTCTTCCTTCTCTCTCTTTCCTTACAACACAGTAGTCCTGTGGAAACATTGCATTTGTTGTGGTTTTCGTTAGCTTTGTATCTGTGAGTGCTATTATGTCTGGGTTTTCTTCAAGTAACCATTCTCCAAGTTCATTTGTTTTATTTGTAATACCATCTATGTTAGTGTACATTGCCTTGAGACTCACTTTCTTCTTTCCCTTCTCATGTTCCCTTCTCGGTGAGCGTTCTGCTGATGGGTCAAGCTGTTCCATGGGTGTGAGGATTTGTTGGGTGGATAATGGGGTCCCAGAGGATACTGGAGTGAGGGGTGGGGGGGTCAAGTGAAGGGGGAGGGTCAGAGAGGGTATGGGGTGAAAGGGGAGGGAAGACAGGAAGGAAAAGAGGGGAGGGGGAACTTGGCAGGAGGAGGGGAGGGGTAGAAGGGTGGGGATTGGGTGTGTGGGGGGGGAGGGATATTTGGCTGAGCATTTGAGTGGGGGCAGGGAGGGTTTGGGGTAGGGGGTTTTCTGTGCTGAGGAGGGTGGTGGGGTTGCCCTCCCTGCTGGTGTTACTGGGTAGCTGGTTGTGGGCCCCCCCCCCAGCCTCTGGGGATGTTGCGTTAGGAGCTGTGATTTCCTGGTTTTCCCCTCTCGCCCTGTGCCTTTTCCTTGCTTCTGCCGCCATGGCTCTCTCTTCCCTTGTCATGTCCCTCTGGAGGAATACATTTTTTTAATTCTCCCACATATTGCAGGTAGCTCTTCCTTGTTAGAATCTTCTCCTTAGTGTTCTCGTTTTCAAACACTATCTTTAACACACGGTCTCTGTCCTTGTTGTACCAGCCCATCTTGAAAACCTTCTCAATTCTATGTTCAATCCAATCCATCTCTAGCCTCCTTAGTATTTCATTCGCTGCTGCTCTGTCCTTATTGTTCCATTCTGCCCTATTGGAGCCTTCCTGCTCTTTAATACCCACAGCAACCACTGATCTTTTTCTTTCCAGCAGCTGGCTAGTGGCCTTTCCTACTTCCTGTGAGGTGGCTGCTTTCATGGTTTCCTTCCTCTCTGAGGACAATACTTCCTTGTTCTTTTTTTAGAATTTCTGCAAATGTTTCTTGTACTATGACAGTCCCTTCCAATGTACCATATTCATCTTCTCTTTGAATGATTATCTGACCCTCCGTCTCAGTATTGTTCTCTTTAACGGTTTTAATCTCCTCTTTTGCTGCTGTCAGCTCGCTTTACAGGTTGCTTATTGTATTATTAAAAGATCTGGGCAAACACTTCCTTCATTTGGTCAGTTTGACTTTTTAACTTTCCTTGTGTGTGTGTGTGTGTGTGTGTGTGTGTGTGTGTGTGTGTGTGTGTGTGTGTGTGTGTGTGTGTGTGTGTGTGTGTGTGTGTGTGTGTGTGTGTGTGTGTTTGTGTGTGTGTGTGTGTGTGCTTGTGTGTGTATGTACTCACCTATTTGTACTCACCTATTTTAGCCTGCAGGATCAAGCATTGACTTTTGGATCCCGCCTTTCTAGCCATCAGTTGTTCAGAGCAATGTTTTCGGTCAGATTTTCTATCATATCTAGTTTTAAAAGAATCAGTAGAATTTGCTTCCACAACCTGCTCCTTAAGTGCATTCCATTTTTCAAATACTCTCACACTAAAAGAAAACTTCCTAACATCTCTGTTAGTTATCTGAATTTCCAGTTTCCACCCATGTCCCCTCGTTCTATTAGTATTCCATGTGAACAATTCATCTATTTCCACTCTATCAATTTCCCTGAGTATTTTATATGTTCCTGCCATATCCCCCTCCCCCCTCTTACTTCTTTTTTCTAGTGTCGCCAGCTTCAATTCCTTCAGGCGTTCTTCATACCACTTCCCTCGCAACTCTGGGATGAGCCTCATCACAAACTCTGAACCTTTTCCAATTTTTTTATTTGTTTCTTCACGTGGGGATTCCATGATGGGGGCGGCATACTCTAAGACTGGTCTCATGTAGGCAGTGTAAAGTGCCCTAAAAATCCTCACTTTGGTTTCTGAATGATGTTCTAACTTTTGCCAGTGTAGAGTACGCTGCTGTCGTTATCCTATTATATGTGCCTCAGGAGTTACATTAGGTGTTACGTTCAAGCCCAGGTCTCTTTCTCGAATCGTCACAGGTAGGCAGTTCCCCCTTTATCGTGTACTGTCTCTTTAGTCACCTGTCACCTAATCCCATATCCATAACTTTACATTTGCTCGTGTTGAACTTCAGTAACAATTTCTCTGACCATCTCTGCAACCTGTTCAAGTCCTCTTGGAGGATCCTACAATCCTCATCTGACACAGCTCTTCTCATTAATTTTGCGTCATCCGCAAACATCGACATGTAGGACTCTACTCCTGTAAACATGTCATTAACGTATACTAGAAATAGAACTGGTCACAGCACCGATCCTTGAGGTACTCCACTCGTTACTGTTCGCCAGTCCGACTTCTTGCCCCTTACCATTGCTGTCTGGTTCCTTCCTGTTACGTAGTTCTGTACCCATGCAAGAGTTTTTCCGCTTACTCCCGCCTGCATCTCAAGTTTGAATAGCAATCTCATATACGGTACTATATCAAAGGCTTTTTGGCAGTCCTGTAATATGCAGTCTGCCCATCCTTCTCTGTCCTCTCTTATCATTGTTATTTTATCATTGAATTCGAAAAGGTTTGTTAAGCATGATTTCCCTTTCCAGAACCAATGTTGATGTTTGTTTACAAACCTAAAGTTTTCTAGATGTGCAACAAGTCTTAGCCTAAGTATTCATTCAAGTATTTTGCAGGGGATACCTGTCAGTGATACAGGTCTGTAGTTAAGGACCTCCTCCCTATCGCCTTTCTTGAAAATCGGAACGACATTTGCATTTTTCCAGCAACTGCTCATTTTCTCGACATAAGTGACTATCCTTGCCAGAGGCACACTGAGGGACTGTGCTGCCTCTTTAAATATCCATGGTGATACTTTGTCTGGTCCAACTGCTTTAGTTGCATTCAGTGTTGCCAGGTGTTTCAGTACCTTCTCAGCTCTCACCTTTATATCTGATAATCTCTTCTAACAATGGGAGCTGCCCAGGTTCGGTTGTGAACACTTCACGGAAACTGGCATCCAATGCCTCGCAGATTTCCTTGTCACTTTCTGTATATGCCCCCTCTGTTTTAATGAGTCTTGTCACTTGGTCGTTCACCAACATTTTTCTTCTTATATAGATGTGTAGTAATTTAAGTTGTTTTTTTAGCTTTGATTGCAATATCGTTTTCAATTTCTTTCCAATACTCTTCGTATGTTAATGTAATGGTTCCTACCTCTGTTACATTCAATCCTGTTGTCCCCTGTCCTTTGTCTTCTATACTTTCTTCTCTCCCTCCTGTTTCTCATTTTTGCTGCCTGACACTGTCTATTAAACCATGGGTTATTATATTCCCTCCAACTTTTTTCCTTTACTGTTGGTATAAATCTCTTCTCATCCTCCTTGCATTTCCATATCACTAGGTTCATCATATCTTGGACTGTTTTTCCTTTAATTTTTTCCTCCCACTGCACTTCTCCCAGATAGTTCCTTATCCTCCTGTAGTCCTCTTTCCTGTAGTCAACTCTCCTTTTCCAGACCTCTTGTCCCTTAGTCACAATTTTAAACTCCATCATGTAGTCAAAGACTAGGACACTATGGTCACTGGCTCCTATAGGTATTTCATGTTGCAAATTCTCGATGTGACTTCTGGGTGAAAATCAGGTCTAATAGGGTCGGTGTATCCGAGTGTGTGTGTTTTAATTCTGCAGTCAAATGCATCGCTTTTTTTGATCTTTGAGGACCACACTAATAATGATGATAACATTAATATAAAACCTATTTTTTTAAATTATTCAGAGACCGAGCTGAAGAAGAACCATTGGTGAAGAACTCCCTGGTATTGAGGATGGGCAATATAAACGCCTGTGATAATCATAGTCTCATAGGAAGTGGTGTCTCAATGGAGATCTTTTTTCTAATTATGTGAGAAAGAGTGGAACTGGGAGCCCACTATTTATTGCTAAGGAATCACATCAATATCGCAATTAGTGAAGAGTGTCAGGAGTTTCAAGGAAAAGAAACACAGTTCGATTGAGTGCGGACTAAACATTGAACTGTGCCTCAAGGTTAAACATTTAAAGTAATGATACAGATTCTGTGAGTTCTTTCTCTATGTAATAATGACAGAGGATTCAAATACGATTAAAACTATGTATACTTGAGTAATCTATCAGAAGTGTATTGTGCGGCCCATATTAATCAACTTCAGTGAGGAATGTAATATTTATGATCCAATATATATATACCAAGGTAAGGGGGGTGTTCTGGGTCTGAATTATTGTTTATGGTAGCTAACTTATCTAAAGGTCTGTTATTTTTAAGAACAGTGAATATGGGTTTTAGTATGAATGTTGTGGGAATTTAGTACTTTTATTCGATGTCGTCGACCTATAGAGGTCATCCAGGAAACAACAATGAGACTGCCCTGATGTTTGGTTTACAATATGACTTTTTGTGTGACAATAAATTAGTTCTTCTGTCCAGCTATTTATTCTTTATGAACACATTAATCAGTGAAAACCCCTTTGTTACGCGGATAAAGAACCAAAATTAATCATTATTAATTAGGTAGAGTGGAGGTGCATTACCACAATTCTCCCTTAGGATCACAGAAGACATACGTAGAGAAACTGTATATCCACTGCTCATGGGGAAGGAACCACCTCAACCTTGTGTGTTATTAACATACTTTAGAGATGTAAGTCGTCGCTCAAGTCAGTGTGTGAGGCAAGAAGCAGTGTCAGTAAACACTCCTCTGGCTGGGAAGAATTCTTTAATCATTGGAACAGTGGACACTTATGTTATATATTCATTGTGTATAAATTCACACGAACTAATCAATGATTACAGAAGCAATTATTGTGAATTACTTGCTAACTATAAGACGTGTTTTGGGAATAAACTCTTTTGGTGCTGGGCGACAATTTTCCTTGTGTGAGCCGAAGCGCTATTTTTTTTTCCTGGACGCTTTCAGAACTATGCCAGAAGATCTAAAGCTGATTCCGTGTGATTTTACAGACTAGAGGTTAAACAAGTATTATTTGACTGTTTACACAAGTGTACAACATTAATGTGTAATTTCACTGCTTATGCGATATTCATATTTAATAACAGTTGTAACAGCTAAGGAATACAGTTATTATTCTCCCTTATCTATTCGTTTTTCTCCTCATCTCTTCATTCCTGCGATCTCTCTCTCTCTCTCTCTCCTGTCCCCAGCGGCGTCAATTACGACAGGAAATGTTCCATATATTTTTGGTTCACATGGGTCGTTAGCGAGGCTCTTGTCCCACCCGGCGGCCTCAGTTAACCTCCATTACCTCCACCTCCGCTCCTCCGAGGCCAGCCCTCGTTGAGGTCATGTTGACCACCTCGACCTCCACCTCCAGGCTCATCCCCTTGGTCCCTCCTTTCAGTGACTTACGCCAGTGTGGCACTTGACAAATGTGGATACAACTGCGGTCACGTGACGCAATCCAGCCAATCGGCCCTTTCCCGGGAGAATTGGTTTGTTGATTGTTGCCGCTGGAGGCTGATAGTTTATTGTGCACCCCTTACTCATGCTGTTAGCGATAGTTTATTGTGCACCCCATACTCGTCCTGTGAGCTGTAGTTTATTGTGCACCCCATACTCATCCTATGAGCGGTAGTTTATTGTGAACCCCATTCTTATCCTGTGAGCGGTAGTTTATTGTGCACCCCATACTCATCCTGTGAGTAGTAGTTTATTGTGCACCTCATACTTATCCTGTGAGCAGTAGTTTATTGTGCATCCCATACTCATCCTGTGAGCGGTAGTTTATTGTGAACCCCAAACTCGTCCTGTGAGCGGTAGTTTATTGTGCACCCCCATACTCATCACATGAGCGGTAGTTTATTGTGCACCCCCATACTCATCCTGTGAGTGATAGTTTATTGTGCACCCCATATTTATCCTGTGAGTGGTATTTATTGTGCATCCCATACTCATCCTGTGAGCGGTAGTTTATTGTGCACCCCATACTCATCCTGTGAGCGGTAGTTTATTGTGAACCCCATACTCATCCTGTGAGCGGTAGTTTATTGTAAACCCCATACTCATCCTGTGAGCGTAGCGCAAAAAAGGATTACAGAGGGCTCAAAAGGTCTTATCAGACCTCAACGGAGATTATTACATTAACCATTTCATCTATCCTTCACAATTATAATTATAATGTCAGCTGGTTACCACTGTCCAGTATTCACCTAGTTGTATTCACCTAGTTGTGCTTACGGGGGTTGAACTTTGCTCTTTCGGCCCGCCTCTCAACTGTTAATCAACTGCTACTAACTACTAACTAATGATCCATCCCCCCAACACACACACACCCAGAAAGCAGCTCCGTAACAGCTGTTTATCTACATGGTACCTATATACTGCTAAGTAACAGGGCCATTCAGGGTGAAAGAAACTTTGCCCAATTGTTTCTGCCTGATCCGGGAATCGAACCCGGGCCACAGAATTACGAGTCCTGCGCGCTGTCCACTCAGCTACCAGATCCCCGCCCAGTGATTAGAAATAGTTTTTTACAGTGTCCAAGTGGGTGGAGTTTCATAGTAGGTTGTTGTAATTCCTTCAAGAAATCTTCAATGTGGGTTGAACTGTGTGGGCGAGGTACCCCCCAAGGCTAATTCCAAGGGAAAGTGGTTGTACATTTCTAGTTGTAATAACAAAGAGAGGTAATTGCTTCTTAAAGTTTTAATTGCAAGTAGTCTGTTATGATATTCCATGAAACTAATTGAAGCACTTCGTTGAACGTATCAATATGTTGAAAGGTGAAGGTGAAAAGTATATAAGTTAGGAAGAGCAAGTGAAGAACTCTGTAGGGTAAGGCAGGTCCTAGTCAATAACGGCTTCTCCAATGGTTTCATCGAAGACATCATAAGAAGGAAAGTGAAAAGCCATGCAACCTCTGAAGAGACAACTAACACAACACCTATACCCCCTATTAGACTATTTTACAGGAACTTCTTTTCCACAGCTCATAAAACGGAGGAAAGGGTCCTGAAAGATATTGTTAATAGAAACGTTATCCCTACAGACAAAAATCAGAGGATACAACTGACGATTTACTATAAAACCAGAAAAACGGCCAGCCTACTCATGAGAAACTCTCCAGACACAAAACAGAACGCTTTAAAAGAGACTAATGTCGTCTATGCCTTCAAATGCCAACTTGGGGACTGTAAGCTCCAAAAAACCCAGTATATAGGCAAGACAACAACATCTCTTTCTAGGCGTTTAACGATGCATAAGCAACAGGGCTCCATTAAGGAACATATAATCTCTTCCCATAACCAAACCATCGCCAGAGAAATCCTAGTAAACAACACAGAAATCATCGATAGATACAGCGATAGCAGGCGGCTTGACGTTTGCGAGGCACTACACATCAAGAAGTCAACACCAGCAATCAACAGCCAATTATTGCACAACTATATTCTACCCACCTCAAGACTCCGCTCCAATATAGAAGCATCAAGAAATATGGACCAATAGGCTTTCTACAAACACTTCTATTCAATACCCATTGTTTCTGTTCTGTCTTGTGTTGATACTTTTAATACCCTATTAATATCCCCTCCTGTTCTGTCTTGTATTAATGCCACATCACCCTTCCCACCTCACTCAAATGTATATATATATATATATATATATATATATATATATATATATATATATATATATATATATATATATATATATATGTCGTACCTAGTAGCCAGAACGTCGTACTCGGCCTACTATGCAAGGCCCGATTTGCCTAATAAGCCAAGTTTTCATGAATTAATTGTTTTTCGACTACCTAACCTAACCTAACCTAGCTTTTTCGGCTACGTAACCTAACCTAACCTATAAAGATAGGTTAGGTTAGGTTAGGTAGGGTTGGTTAGGTTAGGTCATATATCTACGTTAATTTTAACTCAAAAAAAAAAAATTCTCCTCAAACCTAATGAAATGGGTAGCTTTATCATTTCATAAGAAAAAAATTGAGAAAATATATTAATTAAGAAAAACTTGGCTTATTAGGCAAATTGGGCTTTGCATAGTAGGCTGAGAAGTGCATTCTGGCTACTAGGTACGACATATATATATATATATATATATATATATATATATATATATATATATATATATATATATATATATATATATATATATATATATATATATATATATATATATATATATATATATATATATAGATATATTAGTATATTTTGGTAGCAGTCTTTCCTGTAGACATATATTATTAAATATGACCGAAAAAGTAAGATTAATAATTCTAACACGAATTTTCTCAATCTTTCGTACATTTCTTTTCACTGTTGGAGGTAAATCAAAAATACATTCTCCAAAATTCATTTTTATTTCTAGTCTGACGCGACACGAGCGCGTTTCGTAAAACTTATTACATTTTCAAAGACTTTAGTTTTCAAATACACAACTGAATAGAACTTACGCATCTCCGATTTTATATCTACATTTGAGTGAGGTGGAAGGGGTGATGTGGCATTAATCAACACAAGACAGAACAAGAGGTGGCATTAATAGGGTATTAATTTCATCAACACAAGACAGAACAAGAGGTGACATTAATAGGGTATTAATTTCATCAACACAAGACAGAACACGAAACAATGGGTATTGAATAGAAGTGTTTGTAGAAAGCCTATTGGTCCATATTTCTTGATGCTTCTATATTGGAGCGGAGTCTTGAGGTGGGTAGAATATAGTTGTGCATTAATTGGCTGTTGATTGCTGGTGTTGACTTCTTGATGTGTAGTGCCTCGCAAACGTCAAGCCGCCTGCTATCGCTGTATCTATCGATGATTTCTGTGTTGTTTACTAGGATTTCTCTGGCGATGGTTTGGTTGTGGGAAGAGATTATATGTTCCTTAATGGAGCCCTGTTGCTTATGCATCGTTAAACGCCTAGAAAGAGATGTTGTTGCCTTGCCTATATATTGTTTTTTTTGGAGCTTACAGTCCCCAAGAGGGCATTTGAAGGCATAGACGACGTTAGTCTCTTTTAAAGCGTTCTGTTTTGTGTCTGGAGAGTTTCTCATGAGTAGGCTGGCCGTTTTTCTGGTTTTATAGTAAATCGTCAGTTGTATCCTCTGATTTTTGTCTGTAGGGATAACGTTTCTATTAACAATATCTTTCAGGACCCTTTCCTCCGTTTTATGAGCTGTGGAAAAGAAGTTCCTGTAAAATAGTCTAATAGGGGGTATAGGTGTTGTGTTGGTTGTCTCTTCAGAGGTTGCATGGCTTTTCACTTTCCTTCTTATGATGTCTTCGACGAAACCATTGGAGAAGCCGTTGTTGACTTGGACCTGCCTTACCCTACAGAGTTCTTCGTCGACTTGCTTCCATTCTGAGCTGTGGCTGAGAGCACGGTCGACATATGCGTTAACAACACTCCTCTTGTACCTGTCTGGGCAGTCGTTGTTGGCATTTAGGCACATTCCTATGTTCGTTTCCTTAGTGTAGACTGCAGTGTGGAAACCTCCGCTCTTTTCCATGACTGTTACATCTAGAAAGGGCAGCTTCCCATCCTTTTCCATCTCGTAAGTGAAACGCAGCACGGAACTCTGCGCAAATGCCTCCTTCAGCTCCTGCAGATGTCTGACATCAGGTACCTGTGTAAAAATGTCGTCAACATACCTGCAGTATATGGCCGGTTTCAAGTTCATGTCGACTAAGACTTTTTGCTCGATGGTACCCATGTAGAAGTTTGCAAACAGGACACCTAGGGGAGAACCCATGGCGACCCCATCTACTTGCTTATACATGTGCCCATCCGGGCTCAAGAAGGGTGCCTCTTTAGTACAAGCTTGGAGTAGTTTCCTCAGAATATTTTCTGGTATGTCAAGAGGAGTACAGGCTGGATCACGATACACTCTGTCGGCTATCATCCCGATTGTCTCGTCCACAGGTACGTTGGTAAACAGCGATTCTACGTCCAACGAGGCTCTTATCACTGTGGCCCGTGTGCCCAGCAGTAAGTCAACAAATTCCTTTGGAGACTTCAGGCTGAAGGCGCAAGGAACATAAGGAGTCAGCAGGCCGTTAAGTCGCTTCGCCAGTCTGTACGTGGGTGTGGGTATCTGGCTAATGATTGGCCGAAGTGGGTTTCCAGGCTTGTGTGTCTTGACATTTCCATACGCATATCCAGGTTTATATTCCCCAATGATCTTTAGCAGGTGGAGTCCGGATTTCTTGGCGTTCACAGTTTCGATCAGTTTGTTGACCTTTGCTTTTAATTCGGCTGTAGTGTCCTTCGTTACCCTTTGGAATTTAGTTTGGTCAGAGAGTATGATGTTCATTTTCGCCAGATATTCGTCTTTTTTAAGAATGACATATATTGGCGACTTGTCACCTCTCCTGACAACTATCTCCTTGTTCTCACGAAGGCTTTTAGCTGCCGCTTTGAGCTCGGGGGACAGTATGGTGCTTCTGTAATTGCCTCGATTCTTTCCCCCTTCTGCAATAAGTTCTCCTTGTAAGGTATCTTTGGTAGTGATCTTCTTTTGTGTCTCGAGGTCGAATATGTCGTCCAACAGAATTTCCAACTCTACTTTCCGGGCCATCTCACTCGGTCGGGACATAACATGACAGTTTATGCCCAGATTTAGGAGAGTGACTTGGTCCTCAGTGAGGTTAATTCCTGCAAGGTTCAGGAAGCCATCTCTTGGTCGTGGAATTGCCATAGGTCCTCCATATAATGTTGTTAGTTTCTTGATAATCCTTGTTTCAGTACTGAGGTGATGTTGGTCTGTGAGGATGTCGAGGTGTTGTTCAATGCGGGTACGGATACTTTCGTCGATGTTGCTATTTCTCCACTCGTTTGTAGCATGAAGTAGTTGCGTTTTGTTGTCTTTGATTTCATTCTCTGCCATGTATATCTGATCACGAATCAGATCCTGGCGATATTTTATCGTGAAGGCTTGATTCCTTGCTGCTGGGTCGTGCGCTTTAATATTAGTATATTTTGGTAGCAGTCTTTCCTGTAGACATATATTATTAAATATGACCGAAAAAGTAAGATTAATAATTCTAACACAAATTTTCTCAATCTTTCGTACATTTCTTGGGGACTGTAAGCTCCAAAAAACCCAGTATATAGGCAAGACAACAACATCTCTTTCTATGCGTTTAACGATGCATAAGCAACAGGGCTCCATTAAGGAACATATAATCTCTTCCCACAACCAAACCATCGCCAGAGAAATCCTAGTAAACAACACAGAAATCATTGATAGATACAGCGATAGCAGGCGGCTTTACGTTTGCGAGGCACTACACATCAAGAAGTCAACACCAGCAATCAACAGCCAATTAATGCACAACTATATTCTACCCACCTCAAGACTCCGCTCCAATATAGAAGCATCAAGAAATATGGACCAATAGGCTTTCTACAAACACTTCTATTCAATACCCATTGTTTCGTGTTCTGTCTTGTGTTGATGAAATTAATACCCTATTAATACCACCTCTTGTTCTGTCTTGTGTTGATGAAATTAATACCCTATTAATGCCACCTCACCCCATCCACCTCACTCAAATGTAGATATAAAATCGGAGATGCGTAAATTCTATTCAGTTGTGTATTTGTAAACTAAAGTCTTTGAAAATGTAATAAGTTTTACGAAACGCGCTCGTGTCGCATCAGACTAGAAATAAAAATGAATTTTGGAGAATTGATTTTAGATTTACCTCCAACAGTGAAAAGAAATGTACGAAAGATTGAGAAAATTCGTGTTAGAATTATTAATCTTACTTTTTCGGTCATATTTAATAATATATGTCTACAGGAAAGACTGCTACCAAAATATACTAATATATATATATATATATATATATATATATATATATATATATATATATATATATATATATATATATATATATACATATATATATATATGTATATATATATATATATATATATATATATATATATATATATATATATATATATATATATATATATATATATATATATATATATATATATATATATTGTGACGATAATCTCCTTCAAGAGAGATTGAGCCTGCTCTTCCCTCCTAAGTATGTCCCTATACAACTAATAACAACAATAACAACTAATATGGAAGATATATCCAACAAGTACAACGCCAAGGTTTGCCAGAGAGCAAACGTATTCAGCACCGGGAACACCTGCTCCACCTCCACCACTCAAACCAGCAAACTACCTGTCCGTCACCTGCACGTCGCTGATTGGCTGGTGCACATCGCACCTGCTCCCTCCACCCGCCACACTACCTGACGTCTGGGCCACCATGACCTACAGCCCTCAGAATATCCCGTGCTTTCCACAAGTTAACACGTCTCATTGGTAGACTAAGCCCTGGCTTACATGTACTAAGAGAGGTGGCAGCTTAAAGCCAATATTCCTGCACTCATATATCTCCTTGTATATTATTCACTTGTGTTAACGTAACTTTTCATTTTGCCAGTGATTATTCTTATTATTTTGTTTGATTGATTTATGTTACAATTTTTATGTCCATTTTATTCATGTTTTGCTTTTCTAACGTAATTAAAATCTCATTGTTAAATTTACTTGTGTTTTGTGTGTCTTCCCATTACCTTACCACAGATGAAAGTTCCAGATTTTCTCTTTTTGTTTCTTTATGTGACGAGGCCATACCCCTAGCTTTTGAAACAGCCAAACACCAACGCGTTACCGTCACATATTAAGTGGGGGCCTGTCCTAGGAGCTTCACTCAGGTACTGGTGCCAAGTAGTAATTAATGGTAAGCGTGTTTGACTTTGGTAACGTAGCTTTTACTATTTTTCATATTCAATTTCATTTTATATGATGCGGTGTATATTGTGCATTACGAGAGTAGCATATGGTGAAGGTGAGACAACTTTGGATTACGTGGTGACTGTAGGCCGCAGTCATACTCTTAATTGGTCATCTCTCCCTCCGTGTTATTACTCGTGTTTACCATCTTTTGTCCCTTGGATATTTCTCATATTTTCGACAGATCATCATATTGGTACCCTGGTACTGTGGTCTGCCCCCGGGTCAAGTGCACCTAATCTTCTGCAATCTGACTGTAGGAGGATAAAGAGGGCCATAGTTCCTCTAGCTCGAACTTTAGTTGCTGAATTGGGACCTCAGCAGCAATTCTCGTCACCAGTTGACACCTCGCACCCCTACACGTCAGTCAGAGATGATGATACATACAATGGTAGGGAATTAGCTTTCTTTTTCAGAGCACAAAAGTTCGCTAATTCTGTAAGTATCATATTAATTTCAGTGGGAAAGACTTGCTTATGTCCTATAGAGACTCGGCAAGGTATGCCTACATCCTTGGACTACCAATTTTACTTTTGAGGCAATTGACTGTTTCATTTGTTTTCGAAACTCAGTTTCATTTGTTTAGTAGGATTTTCTTGCCCTTATCCTCTTACATGAGTACCGGGTACAAGATTTCCTGCGCCCTTGATTTAAATTAATCATTTAACATCTTGTACTTAACTTTAATTGTTAAAGATTCCACAGGATAGGTACCAGTTGCCACGTTGTCCTGTTTCTGACATTCACTATCACAACGGTATATTCGTTGTACATTTATTTGCTAATTTCACCATGTTTCGTCTCCAAGCTTTCCGTGCAGATCCAGCAGGTGAAATAGGGACTCTAAGTCGTGCCAAGAGGACTGAATTACAAACTCTTGCACATGAGTATCAACTAGAAGTTCCCTACCAAGCCAACAAAAATGACATACACAACCTGTTGCTGGATCACTATTTAGAGCAAGGTAAGATAGACTCTGAAACTCATGAAACTTACTATATTGCAGATAAAACTGATTTGGCAACGATGAAACTCAAACTAGAGCTGGCCAAGATTGAACGCGAGCAGCAAAGGGAAGCAGCTGCCATGCAAAGAGAAGCCCTCGAACAACATTAACGAGCAGCTGCCATACGAAGGGAAGAACAAGAACGTGAAGCTGCCTTGAGGAGAGAAGAACAAGAACGTGAGATTGCCTTACTCCGTGAACGTGAACGAATACAGCTTGAAACAAAACAACGCGAGTTGGAGATGCAACGCGAACATGACAAGCAACAAGCGACTCTGGCTCTAGAGTGTCGTCAACGAGAATTCACGTTGGAAACCTCACACCTCGCTCAACGCCAGCAAGCTACTGCCAATCTTCTCATCAGTTTTAATATATCACTTGCAAGTAAGTTAATGCCATCCTTTGTAGAAGCAGAAGTTGACGTGTTTTTTACCACCTTTGAAACCCTTGCTAATCAACTTCGTTGGCCTGCCGACCAATGGGCCACACTTCTCAGAGTCCATCTTACAGGTTGAGCTGCAGTCACACTCAGTACTTTGGCGTCTGAGAATGACTACCAGACTCTGAAACAAGCAGTGTTGGACGCCTACCTCCTCTCCACAGAAAGTTATCGAAGGAAATTCCGTGACCACCTGAAGGCATGTACCACTACCTTCCTCGAGTTTGCTAACACAAAACGGAGATATTTCAAGAAATGGCTGGAAGCAGCACATGTCTCTACTTTTACAGAACTCGTCAACCTGATGCTAGTTGAAGAATTCTTGAGGCGTGTGCCGCCTCCTGTCCGTCTATATTTAGCAGATAAAGAAGAAACCGACTACCTGAAGTGTGCTAAGTCGGCTGACACTTACAGCCTCATCCACCGGCTGACACCAGGACCATCCTCCAGTAAGAAGTCGTGGTACAGTTACGAGAAAGTGAGTACCGATCAAGCTGGCTCGCAATTGTACTGCAAGTATTGTAGACTCTATGGACATACCATAGATAAGTGTGGTAAGTCTCAATACAAAGGAACCACCGACACGCAGAAACCCAAACCAACTCCTCCTAAGTCCGGTAAGCCTGTGATGAATGTTGGTGTTCAGGTTAATGATCTTTCTCTTTTCAGTAACCATCTGTATACTGGAACTGTCTCTGCCAACGGTTCAAATCCGGAGGGACGTTTCAAATTGAAGATCTTGAGGGACACAGCGGCTCTTCAATCGATCATCTTGAAGTCGGCTGTGCCCAACATCGCCTACCACGGAGAAACTGTCTTCATCACTGACCTCACTGCTACCACTCCTTATCCTCTCGCCAGAGTCCACCTGGATTGTCCCTTCGTGAACGGAGAAGTCCAAGTCGCCGTTAGGGAAAAGCCTTTTCCCATGCCTGGAGTGGAACTTCTCCTAGGCAACGACTTGGCAGAAGACCTGCAACCGACCAACCTGATCGTCATGGACAAACCCCAGGTGTGTACCTCTGTGCCAATTAACCCTATATTCGAGTATGTTCCAGCAAAGGTTCAAGAGAGTGATGAAGTTTCTCCTCCGGTTCTAGTGACCACCCGTGCACAAGCCGCACGTCCACAGCCAGCTGACTCTACTGCTACCGCTGTCCCTCAAGACCCTCAGAAACTACCCCCGAATCTGACCAAGTTGGAGTTCCGTAAGTTGCAGAGGGAAGATCTTACCTTAACACCATTGTTTTTCCAGGCTGAGACTCAACCCGACAGTATTTCTGGGTTCTTCCTAGAGAACGACTTGCTCTACCGCAGATATAGACCCAGTAAACTGAAGGAGGAGGACGATTGGGCCAACATCGAACAACTTGTGATTCCTACCAGCCTGCGGCCCACTATTCTACACCTGGCCCACGGAGCACTCTCCCACTACGGATTCAACAAGACTTACCATGGAATTCGTCAAGACTACTACTGGCCAGGTATGGTAAATAGCGTCAAACAGTACGTAAAACAGTGTCATACATGTCAGATGGCAGGTAAACCGAACATCTTTATTTCTAGAGCGCCACTGATTCCCATACAGGTGCCTTCGGAACCTTTCCACAGACTTATTATAGACTGTGTTGGTCTTTTACCTCGGACCAGTTCAGGTAACGCCTATATCTTAACCATCCTGTGTCCTACCACCAGATTTCCCATAGCAGTTCCAGTGAAGAACATCACGGCTGCTACGGTTGTAAAGCATTTATTGAAGATCTTCACTCAATATGGATTTCCCAGGGAGATTCAGAGCGACTGTGGTACCAACTTCACCAGTGATCTCTTCAAAAGGACACTGGAGGAGTTCAACATCAAACAGGTATTGTCCAGCCCCTATCATCCTGCTTCACAGGGTTCTCTTGAGCGTAGTCATCAGACTATCAAAGCACTCCTGAAAAAGTTTTGTAGTGAAACCTCTAAGGATTGGGATAAGCAAATTGATTTAATAATGTGCATATATAGAAGTCTTCCCAATGAGTCCCTAGGAGTATCTCCTTATGAGATGCTCTACGGCCGTAAGTGCCGTACTCCCCTCAAGGCTTTCAAAGACTCTCTCCGAGATGCCGCCTTCAGTGAGCATCAGAATGTGCCCCAGTTTCTTCAAAACCTTCAACACATTCTAGAGAGAGTCCACAGTTTTGCCCATGATAATCTATTGAAAGCACAGGAGAGGATGAAGACTCATTACGACCAGACCAGCAAAGTAAGAAAATTTAAGCCGGGAGACTTCGTGCTAGCATACTTCCCTATCCCAGGTTCTCCTTTACAAAACAGGTTTTCAGGACCCTACCACATCAAGGAGTGCAGAAACAACCATAACTACGTTCTAGAGACTCCACATAGGCGGCGGAAGACCCAGCTGTGCCACGTCAACCTCCTGAAGCTATATAATGATACTCCTCCCACTGTCATGATCAATTATTCTACTTTTACAGAACCATACATCCACAGTGAGACCTTCCCAGCTTCTCCTCCCGAAAGCACTGACAAGGAGTCAGCGCTTTCTAATTCAGAAATCCATACTGATATTCCCAACCATTTTCAGGACCATAATAGTGCTCCTTTGCCATATTCTAATTCCACTCTCACCTCGTCAGATAAGCCCTTCATCCTCCATGTCGACGCCAGTGGTACCTGCGTTGGTGGTGTCGTGATGCAGCTACGAGGCGAGGAGAATACACCTGTCAGCGACTACCGCTACAAGGAACTACGGAACAATTGGCAAGGAGCTACTCGTCATCATCCTGAAGCTCCAGCACTTTACTCCACACCTGAAAAGTGCTCGGTCTACCATCAACACGGACCACACCACCCTACACCTCCTGCAGCACGCCCACTTCTCAACTCAACGTCTTCTACTATGGGCTCGATAACTGCAGAAATTCAACCTGGAGACCCGCTATACCAAGGTTCTGACAACATCTTAGCCGATGCTCTCTCCAGAGTTAATGAAGTAGAAGCGACTCCACCTATTACTCCACCACATAACGACGTACTTCTTCCAGAACCGCAGGCTTAGGGGGAGAGTTGTGACGATAATCTCCTTCAAGAGAGATTGAGCCTGCTCTTCCCTCCTAAGTACGTCCCTTCTTGAGCCCGGATGGGCACATGTATAAGCAAGTAGATGGGGTCGCCATGGGTTCTCCCCTAGGTGTCCTGTTTGCAAACTTCTACATGGGTACCATCGAGCAAAAAGTCTTAGTCGACATGAACTTGAAACCGGCCATATACTGCAGGTATGTTGACGACATTTTTACACAGGTACCTGATGTCAGACATCTGCAGGAGCTGAAGGAGGCATTTGAGCAGAGTTCCGTGCTGCGTTTCACTTACGAGATGGAAAAGGATGGGAAGCTGCCCTTTCTAGATGTAACAGTCATGGAAAAGGGCGGAGGTTTCCACACTGCAGTCTACACTAAGGAAACAAACATAGGAATGTGCCTAAATGCCGACAGCGACTGCCCAGACAGGTACAAGAGGAGTGTTGTTAACGCATATGTCGACCGTGCTCTCAGCCACAGCTCAGAATGGAAGCAAGTCGACGAAGAACTCTGTAGGGTAAGGCAGGTCCTAGTCAATAACGGCTTCTCCAATGGTTTCGTCGAAGACATCATAAGAAGGAAAGTGAAAAGCCATGCAACCTCTGAAGAGACAACTAACACAACACCTATACCCCCTATTAGACTATTTTACAGGAACTTCTTTTCCACAGCTCATAAAACGGAGGAAAGGGTCCTGAAAGATATTGTTAATAGAAACGTTATCCCTACAGACAAAAATCAGAGGATACAACTGACGATTTACTATAAAACCAGAAAAACGGCCAGCCTACTCATGAGAAACTCTCCAGACACAAAACAGAACGCTTTAAAAGAGACTAACGTCGTCTATGCCTTCAAATGCCCACTTGGGGACTGTAAGCTCCAAAAAACCCAGTATATAGGCAAGACAACAACATCTCTTTCTAGGCGTTTAACGATGCATAAGCAACAGGGCTCCATTAAGGAACATATAATCTCTTCCCACAACCAAACCATCGCCAGAGAAATCCTAGTAAACAACACAGAAATCATCGATAGATACAGCGATAGCAGGCGGCTTGACGTTTGCGAGGCACTACACATCAAGAAGTCAACACCAGCAATCAACAGCCAATTATTGCACAACTATATTCTACCCACCTCAAGACTCCGCTCCAATATAGAAGCATCAAGAAATATGGACCAATAGGTTTTCTACAAACACTTCTATTTGTTACGAATCCCACTAGGATTCTGCCATTACTCTTGATTCTCATATTACTTTATTGTCTTGTTCTTTAATATAGCATCTAGTTGTATGATATAAGATTTTGTATGTTATATATATATAGTATAGCATGCAGTAGGGTGCATGAGTTACATTATATTGTGTGAGGCTTTTGGTGTTAATTTCTCATGTAGTTTCTCCGTGTGGGCGGTTGACCATATTTGGATATGGCCAGTGTGGGAACATTGTTGTCAATCGAGTGTTTATAGTTGTACATTGATTATTCCCACATTTGGTTTCTGTATTATTGTATGGAATGTTGTACCAGTGTTTACTACTCTTTAGTTTACCAATGTTTTGAATATTAGTGCTGCGTTTTATTATTAGATTTTCCACAATGTTTTGTGTGGACGGTTAGTTGATTTTTTGGTAGACGCTTGGCCTGCGGTCCAAGGCGTGGGCAGAAGCGTGGCGGCTGAATTCGAGAGGAGATGTGTTCTAAGTTAAGTCATTGGTCTCTGTTATTTTAGCCCATATAAATGTTAATTATCTGGTTAGATGATATTGTATATATCTCTCTAATTAATCCATGTCTTAGTGATAGTGCTCATGTCTCAATAAGGAGGTTATTCTATGATTTGCATGCTGAAGAATATTTCTGGTTATTATTTATACAATTAAGTGTTGTTATGATTGTCCCCCTTAGCATAAATATATTGTTCTCCATTTTATGCAGTGATGTATATTTACCCCTAGACAGTTGTTGGCAAGGCCGATTTATTATTTTCTTTATTGCACTGCGGGGAGAAGAACCTTATTTAGTCTCAAGGGTGGTAACAAATGAGGGCCTGTGTCCGGGAGAATAAGCCTTAATTCCCTGTATTGTTGTACAATTAACAGTGCTAATTATTAATAGCAATTGCCTTCCTAGGTACTCTGTGATTATCTAGTGACACCAAATCAAGCCTGTGAAATTATCTGTTCAATCTGAGCTGCTGTGAAAACTTCTCAACGCTTCACGATTTGAGGTAAGTGTTTAGCTTGTGCCAGGGGCCAAGCATAATTTTCAGTGTTGTTTCAAGTGTAAGTTGTGATTATTGAGCCAACCATGGAGGATCAGGTTGCTGCGCTGGTAGATCAGCCAAATTTTGGTAAAATTAAAGACTTAAAGAAGTCTGGTTTGTTATTGCTGGCTGATAAATTGAACATAGCAGTTTCCAGTAAAATGTTGAAAGCTCAAGTGTTAAGAGTGATTGTCACACACTTGGTGGAGGAGGAGAGACTTGAAGAAGAGTGTTTGGGAGAGTTAGAAGAAGAGTAAAGTGACAAGGTGGCAATCTTAAAGTTGGAGTTTGAGACTCAATTAGAATTGGCTAGGCTGGAAGCAGACAAGCAGAGGTTGGAAGTAGACAAGCAGAGGTTGGAAGCAGACAAGCAGAGGTTGGAGTTGCAGAACCAGACAAAACACCTTGAGTTGGAGGCTCAGTTAAGACTAGCAGAGCAACAAACTAAACAAACCGAGCAGCAGACTAGACAATTAGAAATTCAGCAGAGTATTGCTGAAAATAATAACAGGTTAGAACAGCAGAGAATTGCAGCAGGGCAAGGTAACACTAGTAATAATCCAGAGAGTACAAATAGTTCTTCTAAGTACAGTAAACATGTAGAATTACCTAAGTTTAATGAAGAAGATCCAGAAATATTTTTCTTGCATTTTAAGAAACTAGCAGTCAGCATGAACTGGCCTGTCGATCAATGGGTTAGCATATTACAAGGACAATTTAAGGGTAAAGCTCAAGAGGTATTTGCATCTTTGCCGGCTGAGAATTCTTTCGATTTTAAATTTGTTCAGCAGAGTATTTTGAATGCTTACCAGCAGATCCCAGAGGCACATAGAATTAAATTCAGAAGTTTAAAAAGAGCACATGACCAGACTATTTCTGACTTTGTAAGAGTAAAATTAAATCACTTTGACAGATGGATTAAAGCACTTAATATTACAGAGTTTGAGACTTTAAGAGACCTCATAGTAACTGAGGAAGTAGTGGGATGTCTACCAGAGAAATTAGCTTTATTTATGGCTGAAAATAAACAAACCACTGATCTTATCAAATTAGCCAAGCTAGCTGATGAACATGAACTACTTACTAAAGTACCTTTCAGAGCACCATTTAACCATTTTAATGCTAAAACTAATCATTATGCTCATAAAAATCATGTTTTCCAGACTCGACCAGCTACTTCACCTTCTCCCCTTAACCCTTCTCCTGTAAAGCCCAAATCTGAGGAACAGACAGGGTTGTCAACCTCAAGTAATGTAGTGATTAAGCCTGCAGTGGGTTCGGCTGTTCCGACCACTAGCAGGTATTGCACGCATTGCAGGAGAAGAGGTCATGTGGTAAATTCATGTTATGCTTTGCACCCAGAGTTAAGACCAACTGGTCTCATTTATTGTAGAGGTGTGCAAAATAAATTAACTAAGGAACATGTAACTGTAAACCCCAATTGGGTGAAACAGTATTCTCCATATATGTCTTCAGGTGAAGTTTTGTGTATTAATGGGAAGTGGAAGCCAGTGGTTATTCTTCGTGATACAGGTGCTTCCCAAACCATAATTTCATCCAGTATTCTTTCTGATGTTGAAAAGAGAGAGACTGGAAAGTTTGTTGTTCTTCAGAGTGTTGCAGGATGTAAAACTGTACCTCTAATAGACGTTACTTTAAGATCCACCATTACTGCAAGTGTATGCACTGTGGGTGTTAGTACCCAGTTGCCCATCCCAGGTGTGGATGTTATATTGGGTAATGATGTGGCCATAAATCATGTTGTGGGTGAGAATGATCCCCGTTTGTTTAACCAGCCAGTTGCAGACCATGTTGTATATTCTGCCTGTGCTGAAGTTAGTTCTAGGAATGAACAACCGGTTGTAATAGATGGTTTTGTCCATTCTACCTGTGCTGATGTCAGTACTAATATAAATCCAGTTGTCAGTTCTGATGTTGTTACTCAAGCATTTGTTCCAGTAACCAGTACCCATTCGGTGGAGAAGTGGGATGTGGTTGTTCCAGATTCCTGTGTGGCCGATTTAGTTGTTGAGAGTAAGCCTGATACTATGACTCTGCTTTATTCCAATAAATTGGGAAAGGATGTCCATGTACCATTGTCTTGCCCGCTCACTACGAACGTTGTGCCAGGAGTTGAGAGAAACTTAAAAGCCACGACTCTGTATTCCAGCCAAGTGAATGGTTTAGGACAAGATGTCGGGTTGGCAGAAGTATTCCTGCTCACTCCAAGTTTAGAATCAGTTGTCGAGAGTAAGTCTGTTGTAGAGGCCCCGCCTCACCCTAGTCAAGGTGATAGTATAGGGGAGGAGGTCAAACTACCTGTTACTTGCCCGCTCGTTTCAGATTCCCTTAATTTAAGTGCATTGAGTAGAACTGACCCTAAGATTTCAGAGAGAAGCAAGGAGACAGTCTGTACTGTAGATCCAGTTTTGGAGAGTGTAGGAAAGCAGCCAGAGGATCAGCTTCTGTTGAGTAGATGGAGACCCATTGAGCCTCCCTCTTCAGTTGTCTGTGAGGATGTGACCCAGCTTGGTAGTGATATTATTGATTGTGAGCAGACAGTACTCCAAGCAGCTCCAGAAGTCATGGGAGGAAATTTTGGTAAAACAATTAAGAGTGGTAAAGTAGCATTTGGATCTAAGTTGCGGAGATTTGTGGGTTGTGATTCTTATTCCATGTGGAGTAAGTATTTCTCATTGTGTACATTGAGTCAGAGTGTGTGTAGGATGTTGAAATCTACTTTTATTCTGCAGGAGCCATTTTCTTGTGAAGTAATGGACTGTGGGACATCTTTGTCCAGCCTTGTGGTTGAGCAGAGAGAGTTTACTCAAGTAGGTTGTGCAACCAGTAGTTCTGAGGAAGTGGTGAGTTATACTAGAGCAGTATCTCTATATTCAGATTCAGGTAATTTTGATGCACGAGTGATAAAAGTGTATGTTCCACTCAAGTGTGGTGTTGACTTTCAGAGTCATATTGTGGGTGAAGGATTAAATCATACTGGGGAGCAGATGTTTGAGGCTCCAGGTGTGTATTTCAAGTTGGGGGATAAGGTTATCCTACCTAGTGTTAATCATTGTGAAGGGTTTCAGATTGTCCTTGGGCGTTTCTCAGGTAATCTGCTGTGCATCTTCAAGATGTTGAGACCCTTAAACCTTTTGGTTGATTGTTTGTCATCAGACGTAAATCACTTGGGAAGTGATGGTGAGGGTTGTCAAGTTTTCGGCATGTTTTACTTAGTCTTTTGGAAGACTAGAAGGTTGATGATAGTGTGTGTTGTGTTCAAGTTCACCATCAGGAGGTGTGAACTTGTCTTGAGAGTTATGATTGAGATATGGTGCCTAGGCATATGCCTGTTTTCTTTCACTGATCGTTATGACAGAGTTATGAGGCAATTGATTTCTGTGTTCCTTATGGATCATCTGAGTCAGTTCGATCAGGTAGTCTTTGCACTTATCTTGGGTTGTATTTCTTGGTTTGAAGGTCAAAGGTTTGCTAAGTCGGTGTCTTGTGTTTCGGAAGGTTCTATGAATGGGAAAGTTTTATACATAATTGTGAGGTTTAATGCTAATTTCTCTAATTTTAGTATCCATTGGGCGAGAGTATGTGTTCCACAGAGGATCAAGAGAGATGAAGAGCAGATGTCTTTGTCAGAGCATACCCAGGAGAAGTCCCAAATCTACTCAACATCCAGTCAGCTTCAATTAAGCAGTTCAGCTCCAGAAAAAGGGAGTAATGGGAAAGGGAGTCTGTCTTGGAAAATGTCACTATATAGAAAATGGATCAATTGGAAATATGGGACTGATCTCAGAGAAATAGTAGCAACAGAAAAAAAGATAAATTGCCGTGATAACTGTGTGAAAGCAGCTACCTTTCTTGACAATTCTAATAATGATAATGTTGTAGATAAGAGTGTGAAATATGATCTGAAACTAAGTGATATAAATGAGATAGTAGCCTGGAGAGATAAATTTGCATACACCTGTGAAACCTATGTAATGTTCTATTCATAAGATGTATGAATATGTATTTTTGTATTTTTTTACTGTGTGGGATTTCATTGCTTTGCACTTGAATTTTAGTCGAAGCATTTTCATGTTTATTTTCATGTTATATTACATGTTATATTTCATGCAGTCAAAAAAAAAAATGAAATCAACCTTCAGTTAATTTAATTTTTTTTCTTAGGGGACGGGAGGGATGTTACGAATCCCACTAGGATTCTGCCATTACTCTTGATTCTCATATTACTTTATTGTCTTGTTCTTTAATATAGCATCTAGTTGTATGATATAAGATTTTGTATGTTATATATATATAGTATAGCATGCAGTAGGGTGCATGAGTTACATTATATTGTGTGAGGCTTTTGGTGTTAATTTCTCATGTAGTTTCTCCGTGTGGGCGGTTGACCATATTTGGATATGGCCAGTGTGGGAACATTGTTGTCAATCGAGTGTTTATAGTTGTACATTGATTATTCCCATATTTGGTTTCTGTATTATTGTATGGAATGTTGAACCAGTGTTTACTACTCTTTAGTTTACCAATGTTTTGAATATTAGTGCTGCGTTTTATTATTAGATTTTCCACAATGTTTTGTGTGGACGGTTAGTTGATTTTTTGGTAGACGCTTGGCCTGCGGTCCAAGGCGTGGGCAGAAGCGTGGCGGCTGAAGTCGAGACGAGATGTGTTCTAAGTTAAGTCATTGGTCACTGTTATTTTAGCCCATATAAATGTTAATTATCTGGTTAGATGATATTGTATATATCTCTCTAATTAATCCATGTCTTAGTGATAGTGCTCATGTCTCAATAAGGAGGTTATTCTATGATTTGCATGCTGAAGAATATTTCTGGTTATTATTTATACAATTAAGTGTTGTTATGATTGTCCCCCTTAGCATAAATATATTGTTCTCCATTTTATGCAGTGATGTATATTTACCCCTAGACAGTTGTTGGCAAGGCCGATTTATTATTTTCTTTATTGCACTGCGGGGAGAAGAACCTTATTTAGTCTCAAGGGTGGTAACAAATGAGGGCCTGTGTCCGGGAGAATAAGCCTTAATTCCCTGTAATGTTGTACAATTAACAGTGCTAATTATTAATAGCAATTGCCTTCCTAGGTACTCTGTGATTATCTAGTGACACCAAATCAAGCCTGTGAAATTATCTGTTCAATCTGAGCTGCTGTGAAAACTTCTCAACGCTTCACGATTTGAGGTAAGTGTTTAGCTTGTGCCAGGGGCCAAGCATAATTTTCAGTGTTGTTTCAAGTGTAAGTTGTGATTATTGAGCCAACCATGGAGGATCAGGTTGCTGCGCTGGTAGATCAGCCAAATTTTGGTAAAATTAAAGACTTAAAGAAGTCTGGTTTGTTATTGCTGGCTGATAAATTGAACATAGCAGTTTCCAGTAAAATGTTGAAAGCTCAAGTGTTAAGAGTGATTGTCACACACTTGGTGGAGGAGGAGAGACTTGAAGAAGAGTGTTTGGGAGAGTTAGAAGAAGAGTAAAGTGACAAGGTGGCAATCTTAAAGTTGGAGTTTGAGACTCAATTAGAATTGGCTAGGCTGGAAGCAGACAAGCAGAGGTTGGAAGTAGACAAGCAGAGGTTGGAAGCAGACAAGCAGAGGTTGGAGTTGCAGAACCAGACAAAACACCTTGAGTTGGAGGCTCAGTTAAGACTAGCAGAGCAACAAACTAAACAAACCGAGCAGCAGACTAGACAATTAGAAATTCAGCAGAGTATTGCTGAAAATAATAACAGGTTAGAACAGCAGAGAATTGCAGCAGGGCAAGGTAACACTAGTAATAATCCAGAGAGTACAAATAGTTCTTCTAAGTACAGTAAACATGTAGAATTACCTAAGTTTAATGAAGAAGATCCAGAAATATTTTTCTTGCATTTTAAGAAACTAGCAGTCAGCATGAACTGGCCTGTCGATCAATGGGTTAGCATATTACAAGGACAATTTAAGGGTAAAGCTCAAGAGGTATTTGCATCTTTGCCGGCTGAGAATTCTTTCGATTTTAAATTTGTTCAGCAGAGTATTTTGAATGCTTACCAGCAGATCCCAGAGGCACATAGAATTAAATTCAGAAGTTTAAAAAGAGCACATGACCAGACTATTTCTGACTTTGTAAGAGTAAAATTAAATCACTTTGACAGATGGATTAAAGCACTTAATATTACAGAGTTTGAGACTTTAAGAGACCTCATAGTAACTGAGGAAGTAGTGGGATGTCTACCAGAGAAATTAGCTTTATTTATGGCTGAAAATAAACAAACCACTGATCTTATCAAATTAGCCAAGCTAGCTGATGAACATGAACTACTTACTAAAGTACCTTTCAGAGCACCATTTAACCATTTTAATGCTAAAACTAATCATTATGCTCATAAAAATCATGTTTTCCAGACTCGACCAGCTACTTCACCTTCTCCCCTTAACCCTTCTCCTGTAAAGCCTAAATCTGAGGAACAGACAGGGTTGTCAACCTCAAGTAATGTAGTGATTAAGCCTGCAGTGGGTTCGGCTGTTCCGACCACTAGCAGGTATTGCACGCATTGCAGGAGAAGAGGTCATGTGGTAAATTCATGTTATGCTTTGCACCCAGAGTTAAGACCAACTGGTCTCATTTATTGTAGAGGTGTGCAAAATAAATTAACTAAGGAACATGTAACTGTAAACCCCAATTGGGTGAAACAGTATTCTCCATATATGTCTTCAGGTGAAGTTTTGTGTATTAATGGGAAGTGGAAGCCAGTGGTTATTCTTCGTGATACAGGTGCTTCCCAAACCATAATTTCATCCAGTATTCTTTCTGATGTTGAAAAGAGAGAGACTGGAAAGTTTTTTGTTCTTCAGAGTGTTGCAGGATGCAAAACTGTACCTCTAATAGACGTTACTTTAAGATCCACCATTACTGCAAGTGTATGCACTGTGGGTGTTAGTACCCAGTTGCCCATCCCAGGTGTGGATGTTATATTGGGTAATGATGTGGCCATAAATCATGTTGTGGGTGATAATGATCCCCGTTTGTTTAACCAGCCAGTTGCAGACCATGTTGTATATTCTGCCTGTGCTGAAGTTAGTTCTAGGAATGAACAACCGGTTGTAATAGATGGTTTTGTCCATTCTACCTGTGCTGATGTCAGTACTAATATAAATCCAGTTGTCAGTTCTGATGTTGTTACTCAAGCATTTGTTCCAGTAACCAGTACCCATTCGGTGGAGAAGTGGGATGTGGTTGTTCCAGATTCCTGTGTGGCCGATTTAGTTGTTGAGAGTAAGCCTGATACTATGACTCTGCTTTATTCCAATAAATTGGGAAAGGATGTCCATGTACCATTGTCTTGCCCGCTCACTACGAACGTTGTGCCAGGAGTTGAGAGAAACTTAAAAGCCACGACTCTGTATTCCAGCCAAGTGAATGGTTTAGGACAAGATGTCGGGTTGGCAGAAGTATTCCTGCTCACTCCAAGTTTAGAATCAGTTGTCGAGAGTAAGTCTGTTGTAGAGGCCCCGCCTCACCCTAGTCAAGGTGATAGTATAGGGGAGGAGGTCAAACTACCTGTTACTTGCCCGCTCGTTTCAGATTCCCTTAATTTAAGTGCATTGAGTAGAACTGACCCTAAGATTTCAGAGAGAAGCAAGGAGACAGTCTGTACTGTAGATCCAGTTTTGGAGAGTGTGGGAAAGCAGCCAGAGGATCAGCTTCTGTTGAGTAGATGGAGACCCATTGAGCCTCCCTCTTCAGTTGTCTGTGAGGATGTGACCCAGCTTGGTAGTGATATTATTGATTGTGAGCAGACAGTACTCCAAGCAGCTCCAGAAGTCATGGGAGGAAATTTTGGTAAAACAATTAAGAGTGGTAAAGTAGCATTTGGATCTAAGTTGCGGAGATTTGTGGGTTGTGATTCTTATTCCATGTGGAGTAAGTATTTCTCATTGTGTACATTGAGTCAGAGTGTGTGTAGGATGTTGAAATCTACTTTTATTCTGCAGGAGCCATTTTCTTGTGAAGTAATGGACTGTGGGACGTCTTTGTCCAGCCTTGTGGTTGAGCAGAGAGAGTTTACTCAAGTAGGTTGTGCAACCAGTAGTTCTGAGGAAGTGGTGAGTTATACTAGAGCAGTATCTCTATATTCAGATCCAGGTAATTTTGATGCACGAGTGATAAAAGTGTATGTTCCACTCAAGTGTGGTGTTGACTTTCAGAGTCATATTGTGGGTGAAGGATTAAATCATACTTGGGAGCAGATGTTTGAGGCTCCAGGTGTGTATTTCAAGTTGGGGGATAAGGTTATCCTACCTAGTGTTAATCATTGTGAAGGGTTTCAGATTGTCCTTGGGCGTTTCTCAGGTAATCTGCTGTGCATCTTCAAGATGTTAAGACCCTTAAACCTTTTGGTTGATTGTTTGTCATCAGACGTAAATCACTTGGGAAGTGATGGTGAGGGTTGTCAAGTTTTCGGCATGTTTTACTTAGTCTTTTGGAAGACTAGAAGGTTGATGATAGTGTGTGTTGTGTTCAAGTTCACCATCAGGAGGTGTGAAATTGTCTTGAGAGTTATGATTGAGATATGGTGCCTAGGCATATGCCTGTTTTCTTTCACTGATCGTTATGACAGAGTTATGAGGCAATTGATTTCTGTGTTCCTTATGGATCATCTGAGTCAGTTCGATCAGGTAGTCTTTGCACTTATCTTGGGTTGTATTTCTTGGTTTGAAGGTCAAAGGTTTGCTAAGTCGGTGTCTTGTGTTTCGGAAGGTTCTATGAATGGGAAAGTTTTATACTTAATTGTGAGGTTTAATGCTAATTTCTCTAATTTTAGTATCCATTGGGCGAGAGTATGTGTTCCACAGAGGATCAAGAGAGATGAAGAGCAGATGTCTGTGTCAGAGCATACCCAGGAGAAGTCCCAAATCTACTCAACATCCAGTCAGCTTCAATTAAGCAGTTCAGCTCCAGAAAAAGGGAGTAATGGGAAAGGGAGTCTGTCTTGGAAAATGTCACCATATAGAAAATGGATCAATTGGAAATATGGGACTGATCTCAGAGAAATAGTAGCAACAGATAGAAAGATAAATTGCCGTGATAACTGTGTGAAAGCAGCTACCTTTCTTGACAATTCTAATAATGATAATGTTGTAGATAAGAGTGTGAAATATGATCTGAAACTAAGTGATATAAATGAGATAGTGCCCTGGAGAGATAAATTTGCATACTCCTGTGAAACCTATGTAGTGTTCTATTCATAAGATGTATGAATATGTATTTTTGTATTTTTTTACTGTGTGGGATTTCATTGCTTTGCACTTGAATTTTAGTCGAAGCATTTTCATGTTTATTTTCATGTTATATTACGTGTTATTTTTCATGCAGTCAAAAAAAAAAAAATGAAATCAACCTTCAGTTAATTTCATTTTTTTTCTTAGGGGACGGGAGGGATGTTACGAATCCCACTAGGATTCTGCCATTACTTTTGATTCTCATATTACTTTATTGTCTTGTTCTTTAATATAGCATCTAGTTGTATGATATAAGATTTTGTATGTTATATATATATAGTATAGCATGCAGTAGGGTGCATGAGTTACATTATATTGTGTGAGGCTTTTGGTGTTAATTTCTCATGTAGTTTCTCCGTGTGGGCGGTTGACCATATTTGGATATGGCCAGTGTGGGAACATTGTTGTCAATCGAGTGTTTATAGTTGTACATTGATTATTCCCATATTTGGTTTCTGTATTATTGTATGGAATGTTGTACCAGTGTTTACTACTCTTTAGTTTACCAATGTTTTGAATATTAGTGCTGCGTTTTATTATTAGATTTTCCACAATGTTTTGTGTGGACGGTTAGTTGATTTTTTGGTAGACGCTTGGCCTGCGGTCCAAGGCGTGGGCAAGAAGCGTGGCGGCTGAAGTCGAGAGGCGATGTGTTCTAAGTTAAGTCATTGGTCACTGTTATTTTAGCCCATATAAATGTTAATTATCTGGTTAGATGATATTGTATATATCTCTCTAATTAATCCATGTCTTAGTGATAGTGCTCATGTCTCAATAAGGAGGTTATTCTATGATTTGCATGCTGAAGAATATTTCTGGTTATTATTTATACAATTAAGTGTTGTTATGACTGTCCCCCTTAGCATAAATATATTGTTCTCCATTTTATGCAGTGATGTATATTTACCCCTAGACAGTTGTTGGCAAGGCCGATTTATTATTTTCTTTATTGCACTGCGGGGAGAAGAACCTTATTTAGTCTCAAAGGTGGTAACACTATTCAATATCCATTGTTTCGTGTTCTGTCTTGTGTTGATGAAATTAATACCCTATTAATACCCTTGTTCTGTCTTGTGTTGATGAAATTTATACCCTATTAATACCACATTTTGTTCTGTCTTGTGTTAATGCCACATCACCCCTTCCACCTCACTCAAATGTAGATATAAAATCGGAGATACGTAAGTTCTATTCAGTTGTGTATTTGTGAACTAAAGTCTTTGAAAATGTAATAAGTTTTACGAAACGCGCCCGTGTCGCGTCAGACTAGAAATAAAAATGAATTTTGGAGAATTGATTTTTTATTTACCTCCAACAGTGAAGCGTAATGTACGAAAGATTGAGAAAATTCGTGTTAGAATTATTAATCTTACTTTTTCGGTCATATTTAATAATATATGTCTACAGGAAAGACTGCTACCAAAATATACTAATATATATATATATATATATATATATATATATATATATATATATATATATATATATATATATATATATATATATATATATATATATATATATGTCGTACCTAGTTGCCAGAACGCACTTCTCAGCCTACTATACAAGGCCCGATTTGCCTAATAAGCCAAGTTTTCATGAAATATTTGTTTTTCGGCAACCTAACCTACCTAACCTAACCTAACCTAACTTTTTAGGCTACCTAACCTAACCGAACCAATAAAGATAGGTTAGGTTAGGTTAGGTAGGGTTGGGTAGGTTCGGTCATATATCTACGTTAATTTTAACTCCAATAAAAAATTTTTTACCTCATACATAATGAAATGGGTAGCTTTATCATTTCAAAAGAAAAAAATTAGAGAAAATATATTAATTCAGGAAAACTTGGCTTATTAGGCAAATCAGGCCCTGCATAGTAGGCCGAAAAGTGCGTTCTGGCTACTAGGTACGACATATATATATATATATATATATATATATATATATACATATATATATATATATATATATATATATATATATATATATATATATATATATATATATATATATATATATATATATATATATATATATATGCATATATATATATATATATGCATATATATATATATATATATATATATATATATATATGTCGTACCTAGTAGCCAGAACGCACTTTTCAGCCTACTATGCAAGGCCCAATTTGCCTAATAAGCCAAGTTTTCATGAATTAATATATTTTCTCTAATTTTTTTATTATGAAATGATAAAGCTACCTATTTCATTATGTATGAGGTCAAATTTTTTTTTATTGGAGTTAAAATTAACGTAGATATATGACCGAACCTAACCAACCCTACCTAACCTAACCTAACCTATCAGGTTAGGTAGCCGAGAAAGTTAGGTTAGGTTAGGTTAGGTTAGGTAGGTTAGGTAGTCGAAAAACAATTATTTCAAGAAAACTTGGCTTATTAGGCAAATCGGGCCTTGCATAGTAGGCTGAGAAGTGCGTTCTGGCTACTAGGTACGACATATATATATATATATATATATATATATATATATATATATATATATATATATATATAGTACCTAGTAGCCAGAACGCACTTTTCAGCCTACTATGCAAGGCCCGATTTGCCTAATAAGCCAAGTTTTCCTGAATTAATATATTTTCTCTAATTTTTTTCTTATGAAATGATAAAGCTACCCATTTCATTATGTTTGAGGTCATTTTTTTTATTGGAGGTAAAATTAATGTAGATATATGACCGAACCTAACCAACCCTACCTAACCTAACCTAACCTATCTTTATAGGTTAGGTTAGGTTAGGTAGCCGAAAAAGTTAGGTTAGGTTAGGTTAGGTAGTCGAAAAACAATTAATTCGTGAAAACTTGGCTTATTAGGCAAATCGGGCCTTGCATAGTAGGGTGAGAAGTGCGTTCTGGCTACTAGGTACGACATATATATATATATATATATATATATATATATATATATATATGTCGTACCTAATAGCCAGAACGCACTTCTCAGCCTACTATTCAAGGCCCGATTTGCCTAATAAGCCAAGTTTTCATGAATTAATGTTTTTTCGTCTACCTAACCTACCTAACCTAACCTAACCTAGCTTTTTTTGGCTACCTAACCTAACCTTACCTATAAATATAGGTTAGGTTAGGTTAGGTAGGGTTGGTTAGGTTCGGTCATATATCTACGTTAATTTTAACTCCAATAACATAAAATTGACCTCATACATAGAGAAAAGGGTTGCTTTATCATTTCATAAGAAAAAAAATATAGTAAATATATTAATTCAGGAAAACTTGGCTTATTAGGCAAATCGGGCCTTGAATAGTAGGCTGAGAAGTGAGTTCTGGCTACTAGGTACGACATATATATATATATATATATATATATATATATATATATATATATATATATATATATATATATATATATATGTCGTACCTAGTAGCCAGAACTCACTTTTCAGCCTACTATTCAAGGCCCGATTTGCCTAATAAGCCAAGTTTTCCTGAATTAATATATTTACTATAATTTTTTTCTTATGAAATGATAAAGCAACCCTTTTCTCTATGTATGAGGTCAA
>NC_091157.1:31947948-31977948 GCF_040958095.1 Procambarus clarkii
CCGGTGGAACCCGACGGCACCCGGTTGAACCCGGCGGCACTCGGCAGCACCCAGTGGAACCCGGCAACACCCGGTGGAACCCGGCGGCACTCGGTGGAACCTGGGGCACTCGGTGGAACCTGGGGCACTCGGTGCAACCTGGCAGCACCCAGCGGCACTCGGTGGAACCCGGCCGCACCCAGTGGAATCCGGCGGCACCCAGCGGCATCCAGCAGCACCCAGCGGCATCCAGCAGCACCTAGCGGCACCTAGCAGCACCTAGCGGCACCCAGCAGCACCCAGCGGCTCCCAGCTTTCATTGAGTCCCACTCACCTACAGTAATCACGAAGTGGTGCCAGGGATATTATTTTCATGTTATGATGAGTAACTTTGCCCATAGAGGAAAATATTAGCTTGTATATGTATTTTTGTTCTTATATTTTGATCAAATAAAATGACACGTGATAGAAGTCATATCCGTCGACGTCTATTAAACAGTCAGATACCTGAATGACGATAAAAGGAATGCAGACTTACGTTACGTTAGATGCTTACTTGACGTCACGGAGTGTGGTGCTTGATCGGGATACTTTGTAAACAATGATTAATATCATCATTTTTATTGTTGTCAAAAGCTCATCTTTTTAACATAATAAAAGCGTTATTAATTGTCAGTAAGAAACGTATTTAACTGCAAGTTTAGTAGGTATTTAATGACAAATTGAAAGAGGAATTGTTAGTGATAGCCAGACTCACTCCTCCGTTCTTGATCATTAAACTTGAAGAAGAAACTTGTGTTTCGTGTAACACTAAGTCAGAACTCTTTTTACTCCCGTGTGACACTTCATCTTCTTTCATTAACTTCTAAAATCTAATTCCAGTGCAATTCTGAGTTCTCATTAAACATTTACCAGCTTTAACTTGGGCTGTCCTGTTCACTTAATATTTTACCTGTTCACTTTTTATTTTTCCTTTGCTCTTGAAGTATCTTTTAAACTTTACCTTTCAAATAAAAGCCTGAATTATCTGTTCTGGGGAAAATTTACTGACGTCCAGCTTCTGAAATACGAGCGTGAGAGGACTTATCCTCTAAAATATGTAGCCAGTATATGGAAGAAAATGTGTCTTTTTTTTAATTAGTTGCCTTGCTTTACAATCAGTATCATGTTCCTTAAAATCAAGTATTCTTGATTTTCTCTATTGTCGAGGAACAGGAAGGCTGTTAAGCTTATCGACTAACAAATGACCTTTCCCAGTAGTTACTTATCTTCCAAGTACCCATTTACTGCTGGGTGAACAAAGACATTCAGTGCAAGAAATCGTTCACAAAGGCTTCTAGCCTGCCGCGGGAACGGAACCCGGGACCATAAAGAGGTGAACCAATTTGCAGACTTTGTCATGGCAATTATGTGTCATATTTACTGAGGAAATTGGTTCCAGCACCAGAAACCCCTCTAGGCACCTCTATGAAGCCTCCAAATTATTAACTCTTCAATATATATAATTACAAATTTTAATTGGTTGCTTAAAATAAAATCCATATTGTACAAATCATTAATAATATTAATGCTGTATGTCCTTGTAATTTGTATTAAAGCAGATTCAATAAGCTTTCTACTTAAAATGATTTTAAAATTTTTTATTAAAGGACTCGTTTCCCAATCAACTTCGTGATAATCTTCTGACAAATGAACAAATAAAGTATTCAACAACTTATCACTTATGGAATATTAATGCTGTGAAATTCGAAATTTCAAAGCTTTAGATATTTGACCTGTATAGAATGTATTGCAATTTTTAGAAGGTACTTTGTAAATGACACTATTATTACTACGAAGGCAGTTTCTAACTAGTAACTTCCAATAGTATTTTCATCATTAGATACCATATGTTCATCAAAAATATTCTAGGTCTCGAACCGAGGAACACCTAACATTTTTTTGGGGGGAGCCGAATTTTCTAAATGAAAATTTTGTTATAATATGTACGTTGAGTGTTGTTACGACAAGCTCTCAAGAAACTTACTGGATAGCAAAGTTTGAAACAAATAGAATCAATATATAAAACTCCTTATCCAAGAACTCAGGACTAACAATTTGAAGAGCTCTTAGATAATAGGATAATAAAAGTGATTACTTAACATTATATCTGTTGTTCGGAGAAATAATTAACATATGACAAATTGTTTGTAGGCATTCTATACACATTAAAATTAATAGAAAAATCTTCCCTATAAATAAGAATATAAAAAATGGCAGACATTTATTATATTCAATCTATATAGAGAAGCGGAGCATCTCTGTTTATCAAGTAGAGATCGAAACAAGATTAAATTTTTTAACTGATTCATCTTCGTCGTACCAATCATTATTTTGCTAATTCCAATCAATAAACTTTCCAAACATAAAAATAATTACCAATATGCCGAGCACTATAAAAACAAAAAATACAGGAGAGGTAAAACTACATTAGACTTGACTCACTTCACAATGGCTGATCTATCCTCCCTCGCAGTACCTAAGAAAACCCACGCTGTGGGTGAGGGGAAAAGCTGCAGATGAGCTCCCATTTTTCTTTCTCAGGTCCTAATGACCTGTATCCTGGGGTAATAGTCAATTCCCCAGTTGCAGAGGAGGTCACTGTCCGACATTGACCTCGTTTTACAGTGCATCAACGTCTTAAAACTATTCACTTCATGCTCAGGCTCTCTCGAATATGATATTTAAATTATTTAAAAATCCTTTGTATTATTTCTTAAATCTGTATGTTTTACCTACCTTGATATTAATGATATTATCATTATTGTTTTAATGGTTATAGATTCATTGTACCAGGAATACTGTACACCTGGTCTTATGAAGTGGTGGTGGTGTTGTGGATGACTGGTGGAGTGTGGTGGTGGTGCTGTGGATGACTGGTGGAGTGTGGTGGTGCTGCTGTGGATGACTGGTGGAGTGTGGGGGTGCTGCTGTGGATGACTGGTGGAGTGTGGTGGTGCTGCTGTGGATGACTGGTGGAGTGTGGTGGTGCTGCTGTGGATGACTGGTGGAGTGTGGGGGTGCTGCTGTGGATGACTGGTGGAGTGTGGTGGTGCTGCTGTGGATGACTGGTGGAGTGTGGTGGTGCTGCTGTGGATGACTGGTGGAGTGTGGGGGTGGTGCTGTGGATGACTGGTGGAGTGTTGCTGTGGATGACTGGTGGAGTGTGGTGGTGGTGTTGTGGATGACTAGTGGAGTGTGGTGGTGCTGCTGTGGATGACTGCTAGAGTGTGGTGGTGCTGTTGTGGATGACTGGTGGAGTGTGGTGGTGCTGCTGTGGATGACTGGTGGAGTGTGGTGGTGCTGCTGTGGATGACTGGTGGAGTGTGGTGGTGCTGCTGTGGATGACTGCTAGAGTACTCACCTAGTTGTACTCACCTAGTTGTGCTTGCAGGGGTTGAGCTCTGGCTCTTTGGTCTCGCCTCTCAACTGTCAATCAACAGGTGTACAGGTTCCTGAGCCTATTGGGCTCTATCATATCTACAGTTGAAACTGTGTATGGAGTCAGCCTCCACCACATCACTTCCTAATGCATTCCATTTGTCAACCACTCTGACACTAAAAAAGTTCTTTCTAATATCTCTTTGGCTCATTTGGGCACTCAGTTTCCACCTGTGTCCCCTAGTGCGTGTACCCCTTGTGTTAAACAGCCTGTCTTTATCAACCCTGTCGATTCCCTTCAGGATCTTGAATGTGGTGATCATGTCCCCCCCATAAATCTTCTGTCTTCCAACGAAGTGAGGTTTAATTCCCGTAGTCTCTCCTCGTAGCTCATACCTCTCAGCTCGGGTACTAGTCTGGTGGCAAACCTTTGAACCTTTTCCATTTTTGTCTTATGCTTGACTAGATATGGACTCCATGCTGGTGCCGCATACTCCAGGATTGGTCTGACATATGTGGTATATAATGTTCTGAAAGATTCCTTACACAAGTTTCTAAAGGCCGTTCTTATGTTAGCCAACCTGGCATATGCTGCTGCTGTTATCCTCTTGATATGAGCTTCAGGGGACAGGTCTGGCGTGATATCAACCCCCAGGTCTTTCTCTCTCTCGGACTCTTGAAGTATTTCATCTCCCAAGTGATACCTTGTAATCTGGTCTCCTGCTTCCTACCCCTATCTACATTACATTACATTTGCTTGGATTAAACTCTAACAGCCATTTGTTCGACCATTCCTGCAGCTTGTCCAGGTCTTCTTGAAGCCTCAAGCTGTCCTCCTCTGTCTTAATCCTTCTCATAATTTTGGCGTCGTCAGCAAACATTGAGAGGAATGAGTCTATACCCTCTGGGAGATCATTTACGTATATCAGAAACAGGATAGGTCCAAGTACAGAGCCCTGTGGGACTCCACTGGTGACTTCATGCCAGTCTGAGGTCTCAACTCTCACTGTAACTCTCTGCTTCCTATTGTTTAGGTACTCCCTTATCCACTGGAGCGCCCTACCAGTTACTCCTGCCTGTTTCTCCAGCTTATGCATCAACCTTTTATGGGGTACTGTGTCAAAGGCTTTCCGACAGTCCAAAAAAATGCAGTCCGCTCACCCTTCTCTTTCTTGTTTAATCTTTGTTAGCTGATCGTAGAATTCTATCAATCCTGTAAGGCAAGATTTACCCTCCCTGAACCCATGTTGATGGGTTGTCACGAAGTCTCTTCTCTCCAGGTGTGTTACTAGGTTTTTTCTCACAATCTTCTCCATCACCTTGCATGGTATACAAGTTAAGGACACTGGCCTGTAGTTCAGTGCCTCTTGTCTGTCACCCTTTTTGTATATTGGTACTACATTAGCAGTCTTCCATATTTCTGGTAGGTCCCTCGTTTCCAGTGACCTACTATACACTATGGAGAGTGGTAGGAAAAGTGCTCCTGCACACTCTTTCAATACCCATGGCGAGATTCCATCCGGCCCAACAGCTTTTCTCACATCCAGCTCCAATAGGTGCTTCTTGACCTCATCTCTTGTAATTTCGAACCTATCCAAGGTCACCTGATTTGCTGCCACCTCTTCTAGTGCCGCGACATCTCCCTGTTCTATTGTAAAGACCTCCTGGAACCTTTTGTTGAGTTCTTCACACACCTCTTTGTCATTCTCTGTGTACCTGTCCTCGCCCACTCTAAGTTTCATCACCTGTTCCTTCACTGTTGTCTTCCTCCTGATGTGACTGTGTAGTAGCTTTGGTTCGGTCTTGGCTTTATTAGCTATATCATTTTCATACCTTTTCTCAGCTGCTCTTCTCACACTGACATACTCGTTCCTGGTTCTCTGGTATCTCACTCTACTGTCTGGTGTTCTGTTCTTACGGAAGTTCCTCCATGCCCTTTTGTTCAGCTCCTTTGCTTTCATACATTCCCTATTAAACCACGGATTCTTCCTTTGCTTCTCTGTTTTTTCCTGTCGGGCTGGGACAAACCTGCTTACATCCTCCTGACCTTTTTGGGTGACATAGTCCATCATGTCTTGTACGGACTTGGTTCCGAGTTCTGTGTCCCAATGTATATCCCATAGGAATTTATTCATCTCCTCATAGTTTCCCTTTCGGTACGCCAGCCCTTTGGTTCCCAGTTCTTTTTTGGGGGTGATAATTCCCAGCTCAACCAGCTACTCAAAGCTCAATACACTATGATCACTCATTCCCCTCATTCCCAAGGGGGCTTCCAACTTAACTTCCCTTATATCCGACTCATTTAGGGTAAATATCAGATCAAGCAAGTCTGGTTCATCCCCTCCTCTCATTCTTGTCGGTCCCTTGACGTGTTGACTTAGAAAGTTTCTTGTTGCCACATCCAGCAGCTTAGCTCTCCATGTGTCTGGGCCTCCATGTGGGTCTCTGTTCCCCCAATCTATCTTCCCATGGTTGAAGTCTCCCATGATTAGAAGTTTGGCTCTGTTCCTGCTAGCCACAGAAGCTGCTCTCTCTATTATATTGATGGTGGCCAAGTTGTTTCTATCATATTCCTGTCTGGGTCTTCTGTCATTTGGTGGGGGGTTATATATGACTACTATTATAATTTTCTGTCCTCCAGTTGCTATGGTGCCTGAAATGTAGTCACTGAAACCTTCACAGTTCTGAATTACCATCTCTTCGAAACTCCAACCTTCTCTTAGTAGCAGAGCTACCTCACCTCCTCCTCTCCCTTCTCTCTCTTTCCTCACTACATAGTAGCCCTGGGGAAACACTGCGTTTGGTATGATTTTCGTTAACTTTGTTTCTGTGAGTGCTATTATGTCTGGGTTTTCTTCTAGTGCCCATTCTCCAAGTTCACTTGTTTTATTTGAAATCCCATCTATGTTAGTGTACATCGCCTTGAAGCTCACTTTCTTCTGTTCATTTTCATGTCCCTTTCTTGGCGAGCATTCTGCTGGTGTGGGAAGCTGTTCCGTGGGTGAGAGGATCTGTGAGGTGGTTTGCAGGGTCTCAGAGGATTTTGGGGTGGGGGGTGGGGGTTTAAGGGAAGGGGGGACAGGTAGGGTGTGGGTTAAGGAGGTAGGGGGGACATGGAGGATACGGGGTGAGGGGGGAGGAGGGATAGGGAGGGTATGGGATGAAGGGGGAGGGGGGACAGGCGGAAAAAGGTGGGAGGGGGGGACATGATGGGAATGGGGAAGGGGTGTCAGGGGTCAGAATGGGGTGGGGGGGAGGGAGGGTTGGGTGGGGGCAGGTAGAGTGAGGGGAAGGGAGGGTTTCTATGCAGTGGGGGTGGTGGTTTTGCCCTCCCCCCCCCCCTCTGTTGTTGCTGGGATGCTGGTTTTGGGTTCTCCTCTTGTCTCTGGGACTGTTGTGTTGAGGGCTGCGATTTTCTGGTTTGCTCCTCTCTCCCTGCGCTTCCTCCTTGCCTCTGCTGCCCTGGCTCTCTCCTCCTTCGTCCTGTCCCTCTGCAGGAATACTTTTTTGTATCCCTCCATATGCTGCAGACGACTCTTCCTTTCGAGAATGTCCTCCTTCGCGGTTTCGTTTGTAAACGCCACCTTTACAAGTCGGTTTCTGTCCTTGTTATACCAGCCCAACCTGAAAACCTTCTCAATGTTATGTACAGCCCCTTCCATCTGTAACCCTTTCAGTGTGGGACATTTGGGGCTTGAATCTAATTATTTAAATATTAATATAGTAAAATAAATTATGAAGGACCACCCGCTTTTATAGTAAAGAGGGAAACTGAGAAAAATATGATCATTAGATAATTCCTAGATGAACCAGTAACTATGGATAAAATACTAGAGAATATTATCTTAGAAATAACTAATGGGCTGTATAATTAAATGAATCAAACCTCAAACACCTACATTGGGGGGTTATTACTGGAACTCAGTACGTCCAGGAACTAGTGTGGTTCGTTCACTAATCCAATGTATAATAATCTAATCCTATGAATACTTATCAAATCATTATCGTTATCATTAATGGGAACATAGATTATGAACACAATAATAATAATCATAATAAACACATGTTAATCCAATAAACAGAGTTCTGCATGTAAAAGAGTACAGATAATAAATGAGAGGAATACAAAGGAATCTTAGCTTAATGACGATTCCTTAGAAGTTAGTCACGACGCTTCCTCTGATTCTCCTGGACTCGGCATGGAACACTAGGAGTTGATTAACATGGGAAAGGACAGCTCGGAGAATTCTTCTCACACGCTGCAAAATAAATGTTTACAGTAGCAACAAATTAAACTACTGGATTTCTATGCTCAATAAATTAATATTAATGGTAAATGAAGGATAATGACCTGTGATTTATTGTTGTTACACGTCGTCACGACAAGCTACCCAGCTATAAGTCTACACCCTCTCAGATGCATCAAATAAGGATAAGATACTTAGCTAATATGGGCACTGTGTAAGTTTAGGCTTGCCGAAATTCGCGTCCCAGGCTCTGGCCTAGCCTATCCTGGATAATGACGTGCTTCACTGGCCGGTCACGTGGAGTCACAAAGAACCAAAATTTAACAGGTTCCGTGAATGACACTGACACCAGGTGAAGGTATTGTCTGCAAGGCTCTTCACGCCTCACAGTGGCGACTTTCTTCTGGAGAATTGATAGCGTTTACCCTGATGGCTGGATAATGGCGTCTCCTCGTGAGCAACACGTGAGCAGGTCTGCTCGGGAGCGATTCAACACGTGCACTGGCGTCTTCTCCCACACCGCTCCGCGTCCCGCGTTTATTAACCAAATTATTCTTATGGATATTATCATTTCTCGCGGTTGTGCTTGAAATGCTTGGGTTAGGACGGGTTTATTATTTGGAAGAGTTAAATATTATTATTTGTCAGTGCTATGATAGTAAACGTATAATGGAGAAGAATTAATGTCTCTCCATGGCATTCACGCGTGACGTTAATTTTTATTACTAGATATCTGCTATAACTATAAACTCTCTATTTGGCTTTAGTTGGAGGTCAGTTTATCTGTAATTAATTATCACACAGAACACCGTTTGTTATAGAGAATCGAATTCAATTCTCAGGCACATTGGATATAAATGTGTTTATTACAATGAAATCTGACGCAATACTGGCGTCGGGTGACGTAAGAATTCTAGCCTATTGTACAGATGTAATTATTAGTAAATGTGAATTCTATGTTGTGTTAATTTTACTTACTAAAAGGATTAGTAGAATTAGTATTAATTAATGAGAATACAACAGTGTTGTATTCAGTGTTGGAAATTTCCAACATAACTCCGGGGGGAGGATTCTAGGGTCGTAGTGTACTGTGGAGTACTGACCTATCCCGAAGTTGGTATTAATATTAGTATATTAGTATGTTAATATGTTAGTATGTTAATACACACATAACGAATGTCCCGTATTTATCAAGGACTTACAAGAAACTTAAGTCTTGCTAACTTCATGTCAAATGAAACATGTTATTTATAGCCTACACAATAATTAAAGATTTTTAAATCACACAATTCAAACGACAGAGAATCTACTGTGATGAGAATGTCTTGGGTCATAGTGACTTGTAATGGTTTGTTACTTGACACCACACCTACAGTATCATCATAGTTATCTAAATTGGATGTAAAGTTATTTGCTCTTAGTTAAGAACTATAATAGGCTTGTAGTTTCCCTTAGTGGAAACATGTATTAAATATTGAAACATTAAATGATTAAGTTATCGGTAATCAGGAACTCTCTAAAGCTCACAATAAACTCAACAACTAGGGTCGCAGTGACATGTAATGGTGTATTACGTAGCTGCTGAATCATAGGCAAACTTAGAATAAGCTCCTAAGAACTGATAACACTATTGTATAAGTTGTAATCTACATTATTATACAGTAAAGTATTATTGGTCATTTAAGATCAAGGAGACTATGACACTACAGTAAGGTGACTGTCTAGGGTCGCTGTGACTTGTAACTATTGAGTTACTAGACAATAACATCACGCAGCATCATGATCACCCCAAATTCAAATGAGGAAATTGAATTTAATGTGCACTGCCGTGCAGTAGTCATTCTGACTGATGGTACAACTAATTTGCTAACTAGCTAAAATAATAGAAAAGTAGAGAACTGAAAGGTTTATTCATTAAAATCAAGGAAAATTCTGAGTCGACAGTGAGATTAGCAGCCTAGTCATTCTGACTTATGAGCTAATTAAATGGCAGCTCATAGGCTTGACACTGTAAACTTGTTAATACAAAATCAACCTTTACATGAAATTGAGTTTATTAAATCAGTCTCTATAAGTATAGTCAACTGTAATTAATGGTGAGTACAGATTAGGCTAGTACTCAGTTGACACTACTAAAGTCCCTAAACCTACCTAAATAAATGGTTTGAATTTCTAACCTACCTAAGTAAGGGACTAAGCTAATTGTGAGCAAAAATGTACTCGAATTAACATTGTGAGCTGTATTGAGCTCATTAACAGGTCGAGCTATATTGAACTCGTGAACATGGTGAGCTATATTGAGCTCGTTAGCAGTGCTAACAGGGTGAGTTACATTGAACTCGTCAACAGTGTTGACAGGGTGAACTACAGTGAGCTCGAATTAACGAGGTGGAGTATTGCCTCATTCAATTATCATGGCGAGCAGTGCTCGTGGCATGGGGAACATTAAAGCGTTCGATTGTCATGGCGAGCAATATTAAGCTCGTATGCATATGGGGAACAAGCACTCATATTATTACGTTAATTCTAAGGTGAGCTATATTAAGCTCATGAAGCATGTTAATTAACAATGCTGATGTTTAACGATAATGCATTAAACATATTAGTTCTCTGTAAATTCGCTTACGTATTAGTAAGTTTGCAAGTTTGTTCGTGCTGCGCTCCTACACTAAGTAAGCAGAAACGAAAGAAAAACAACTCAAACAAATTGATGCAAGTATTCATCACTAACTCTTAGTGCAGAAAACATGGTATTAAGAAGGTTTTCTTGGCAAACCTTTAAGCGCAAGTATAGTGGACCAGTGGTCCTAGTGAATTTGTAATTACTGAAGTTGCTTGATGACATTCATAGAATTACTAAATTCAGGAAATGCCAGTGGCATTGAGTGCTAGATTCTCTAGCCTAACATTATTAATTACCTAGGGAGTACTAGATTCTCTAGCCCAACATTACAATTTACCTAGGAAGACTGAGTGTGGTCAATTACTACTTGTCGAGAATAATTCTAGGTCTGCAGTGAATTCAATGGCTTAGTCGCAGTGACTTGTACTTGTTTGAGTACGAACCATTGGTTTTCACTGAGAGCTATGAAACATCTCGGCGAGTATCAATTGCACTACATTCAATCCGAGTTTATTACTCAGCTGTGTTTCTCCTTTTAGCTTGCTGCTGGAGAATTGATTTACTGCTGACTAATTTATTATTGCTGGCAGGCTTAGGCTTGTTCACATTCAGAACTTTACCAGTAAGTAAGTAGCCACCTGCAGATTGGAGCATATTCATTCCCAATCGTTTAACATATCCAGTTATGAACTGGCAATAGTAGTCGGCTCCTACTAGTACATCTACATTGTTAAGGCAGTCAGACGTTAACTTGTTGTCAGCCAAATAAATTTCACGTTCCTGCAGGAAGTGCGCTGTGTACCCCAGACCCTTAATATTTAAGTCTAAAGGTATTTGATCTACAACAATGGCTTGGACAGCCTTGGCATGACTACGTAGTCGTACAAGCGGTTGAACTACTGAGTATTTATGGGTTCCTCGATTTATCATGAACCCTGACAAGTTTAATTTTACCTGTCCTATTGGTTGTAAATTAAGTGCCTCTGCTGCCCTTTGAGTAATGAAAGTTCTCTGGGAACCTTGGTCAAATAGTCCACGTGTGGTGATTCTGGCTCCTCTGTTCTTCACTTGAAGTTGGGCAGTAGGCAAAGCAGCATCCACTTGAGATGCTTGTGAAGTTACGCTGTACACATCTCGCACCTTGCAGCACTGTACTGGTGTAGATTCTCTACGTCCTATTCTAGGATTGACATAATTAGTCCTAACTGATTTGCACAGTGCAGCATGATGCTTGCCCCTTCTACACCTATTGCAGGTGTTCAGTGGGGTTTCACAGCTGTTAACATTATGTGGTTTGAGACACCTAGTACATTTGTGTAACTGTTTGAGTCGTCTGACTCTTGTGTCTCTATTAGGATAATTGGTACATTTGTACAGAGAATGTTTTTGATTGCAAAACAAGCACATTCCCCATCCTACAGATCGTTTAGGGGTTACCGGTTTAGGTAAAACAGTACTTGCAGGTGGTGATGGTTTTGCTGCTTGCATTTGCTTGTTATTTATTCTCTTGTGAGTACTTGGTGTACTCTGGGGAACCATTAATAGGCTCTTGGGAGTGCTCTTTGGACTATTAGGTCTCTTAGGAGCACCTGTGGAGTTATTAGGAGTGCTCTTTGGACTATTAGGTCTTTTAGGAGCACCTGTGGGGCTCTTAGGCCTCACTAATGAATCAGTGTTTGACTGATTGTTGTTACATTGATTATTAGCACCTTGGTTACCTAGTGACAGTGTCACTTTAGGAGTCTCTGGTAAGAAAACTGATGTAGGCACAGTTTTGGTGCATTCAGATTTAGCATTAATTGCCTGGTCTGCTGTATGATTGCTCATATTGCGCAAACCTGTAAATATATCCTGCATTGACAGGGTATTACCATTCTGGTATACATATAATTTATTAAGTGTGTCACCAGACAATTTTCTCTGGATGATAATTTTAGTCATCCACTCAGAAGTTGGATGATCCACCTCTTTACTGAAAGAATTTATCAGTGACTCAAGCTGGAAACTAAAGGCTTGTAAAGAGTCAACTGATTGTTCTGGTGAAGATAAATTTAATAATTGGTGCACAAGGTTTATAATAGTCTTCTCATTGTTAGCACTTACTTTAGAAGGCTGTTGTGAGCAATTGTGACCATTACTTGTGTTGCTTAAGGCTTCTTGCTTAGCCTCAGCTTTGATTACAGCTTCGACTGCTGCTGCAGCATTAGCTTTATCATTTTCTGGTTCAGATTCACTGATTATTGCAGCTTCACTTGTTTCATCTGCAGCTTCACTTGTTTCTCTGGGTTCTTGTGATAAGCTAGTTAATTCAGTAGCCTTATGTATTGAACTTATAGAATCCAGGGAACATTGAGAAGAGTGGTCTGAAAATTGGTCAGACTCTGTAAACAAATCATCACATGAAGTTGTATTAGATGAGAGGTTAGAAAATGAAGGTTGAACTTCAGTTGTTGATCCTGTATAGTGATCAGAATTGATTAGAGGATTCTCTTCATCTAGAGGTAGCTCATGTATTTCATCTGAGCTGGTTGCTTGCTTGGTTGTAGGTCTTCTACAAAAATGTTCTATCCAATCAGGATCATTTTGTTTCGCAAGCACTCTTTTATAGTGATCCAACTTGTCTTGAATGGTATCTTCATATTCATCAAGATCAGATTCTATCAGACTTAATTCGTCTGGGTCAGTATTACTGCTAAAGAGTTTGTCCTTATAAGCTTCGATTGTCTCCTTCACCTAGACATATTTTTCGTTAGCTGCCTCTGTGGAGAGGTTGAACTCAAAGAAGTCAATTGGGTTGTTTTCTAAACAGTTGTCGCATTCGTCAAGTCGTCTTGACAGGTACCTTTGGAGACCTCTCAGGATAATACTGATTCTCTTTAATATTTCAGGAGTATCCATTCTGGATGTAAATTTGAGCCTTATAAGGCTTATATAGCTACTTGTACAGCTATGGTGTCTGCTCCTTGATGTAGAGCAGGTATAATTATTGACAGCCTGATATTTTCTTGAGGCTGGTTGTAATTTACCTCATTTAGAGGTTAGCTACCTACCTAATAATAAGCAACTAAGATTTGAGTGGTACCTTGGTCTCACTACAGGTGTTCCTCAGCTTAGCTCTTCTAAATCAGCCTCGGATGGGTAGTGGACTTACAGTAACACTCAAAGACATACATAGAAATATGCAATAAAATATAATTACACAATAAATGGTTAATCCCACCCTTGATAGGGTCAGCACAAAAATGAATAATATATGTGTCACTAACTAGCTCAAGCCTAGTCGTGAGAATTTCTACTTAAGAAACTACAACTATATTTAGTCTATGCTTGTGTCAAATTGAACACAATCACAGCCTAAATTGCTACCTAATAAAGGTTGGCAAAGATTATATTGTGGTGCAATAATGTGCAAATAATTGTGCTGTGTTTTTGGGTTTTTTGGATTTTATATAATATATACTTGTATAATTATGTGTATAAGAAATTAAATGAACACAAAGGAATTAATTGTGTTTGGCAAGTATTCTACTGCCGTAAATATTATCTAACTCCTGAATGTACTCCTAATTGTGGAATAAAATGTTATCAGGGTTAGTAATGATTAACTAGTATGAGATTAGTAATTTATATTAGTATACTGGATCCCTAAATGTTAATGATTCACTGACTTGAGTGAATCTGTAATTATAACATGGATTTAGGCTATAATGGACAGTCTGCTGACAGCCATATATTGAAACATTGGTATAGCCTAAATGGTTAACACTTAATTGGTGTTAGTGATTAGTATAAGTTATGAGCTGTTGCTCCTGGTGACCTAAAGATACTACTTCAGTATGAAGTGTAGGTCTAAGTGTTGTGGGTAATTGGCTATGACCCACTAAAGCTACCTTATACATGAGGTGATAGTAGCAATATGTTAGTGTGATTTAGACTAACTGATGTGTTACACTGTTAGTTGACACAATTAATTAAATAGTTAGTCTAGCTTATATCACACAAGGATTAGTTATTAATGATTAATATTTGTAATTATAAATTTAATGCCTATCCGGTTCGATAAGGACCATAATGTGGGACATTTGGGGCTTGAATCTAATTATTTAAATATTAATATAGTAAATTAAATTACGAAGGACCACCCGCTTTTATAGTAAAGAGGGAAACTGAGAAAAATATGATCATTAGATAATTCCTAGATGAACCAGTAACTATGGATAAAATACTAGAGGATATGATCATAGAAATAATTAATGGGCTGTATAATTAAATGAATCAAACCTCAAACACCTATATTGGGTGGTTATTACTGGAACTCAGTACGTCCAGGAACTAGTGTGGTTCGTTCACTAATCCAATGTATAATAATCTAATCCTATGAATACTTATCAAATCATTATCGTTATCATTAATGGGAACATACATTATGAACACAATAATAATAATCATAATAAACACATGTTAATCCAATAAACAGAGTTCTGCATGTAAAAGAGTACAGATAATAAATGAGAGGAATACAAAGGAATCTTAGCTTAATGACGATTCCTTAGAAGTTAGTCACGACGCTTCCTCTGATTCTCCTGGACTCGGCATGGAACACTAGGAGTTGATTAACATGGGAAAGGACAGCTCGGAGAATTCTTCTCACACGCTGTGAAATAAATGTTTACAGTAGCAACAAATTAAACTACTGGATTTCTATGCTCAATAAATTAATATTAATGGTAAATGAAGGATAATGACCTGTGATTTATTGTTGTTATACGTCGTCACGACAAGCTACCCAGCTATAAGTCTTCACCCTATCAGATGCATCAAATAAGGATAAGATACTTAGCTAATATGGGCACTGTGTAAGTTTAGGCTTGCCGAAATTCGCGTCCCAGGCTCTGGCCTAGCCTATCCTGGATAATGACGTGCTTCACTGGCCGGTCACGTGGAGTCACAAAGAACCAAAATTTAACAGGTTCCGTGAATGACACTGACACCAGGTGAAGGTATTGTCTGCAAGGCTCTTCACGCCTAACAGTGGCGACTTTCTTCTGGAGAATTGGTAGCGTTTATCCTGATGGCTGGATAATGGCGTCTCCTCGTGAGCAACACGTGAGCAGGTCTGCTCGGGAGTGATTCAACACTTGCACTGGCGTCTTCTCCCGCACCGCTCCACGTCCCGCGTTTATTAACCAAATTATTCTTATGGATATTATCATTTCTCGCGGTTGTGCTTGAAATGCTCGGGTTAGGACGGGTTTATTATTTGGAAGAATTAAATATTATTATTTGTCAGTGCTATGATAGTAAACGTATAATGGAGAAGAATTAATGTCTCTCCATGGCATTCACGCGTGACGTTAATTTTTATTACTAGATATCTGCTATAACTATAAACTCTCTATTTGGCTTTAGTTGGAGGTCAGTTTATCTGTAATTAATTATCACACAGAACACCGTTTGTTATAGAGAATCGAATTCAATTCTCAGGCACATTGGATATAAATGTGTTTATTACAATGAAATCTGACGCAATACTGGCGTCGGGTGACGTAAGAATTCTAGCCTATTGTACAGATGTAATTATTAGTACATGTGAATTCTACATTGTGTTAATTTTACTTACTACAATGATTAGTAGAATTAGTAATAATTAATGAGAATACAACAGTGTTGTATTCAGTGTTGGAAATTTCCAACATTCAGTAGCCCATGTACTGCCTCTCTATCCTTGCCATTCCATTCTTGCCTGTTGGATCCTTCCGGTTCTTTGATGCCTACAACTACCACTGATCTTTTTCTCTCCAGCAGTTGAGTGGTGCACCTTGCTGCTTCCTGTGACTTGCTGCTCGCATCGCTACCTCCCTCACTGTGTCCATTGCTTCTGAGCTCTTTTTCAGTATATCCGCAAATGTATCAGGTACAGAGGCATTTCCTTCCAATGTAACATTCCCACCTTCCCTTTGGATGATAATCCGATGCTCGGTCTCTTTATTTTTCTCTGTGAGAGATTTGATCTCCTCCCTTGCTGATGCTAGCTCACTTTGCAGATTGTTAATTGTAATCATCATTTCATTCATCTCCCTCCTGAATTCCTCCAGAACTTGGGTTAGCAATTCCTTTGTTTGATCTCCCTGGCTGCTTCCTGTGTCCCTGTTGTGGCCTCCTGCCATTTTGTCCCTTGTCAAGAGAGAGAGAGAGAGCAAAAGAGAGCAAGAGAGAGCAAACAAGAGAGAGAGAGCAAGAGAGAGAGAGCAAGAGAGAGAGAGCAAGAGAGAGAGAGAGCAAGAGAGAGAGAGAGCAAGAGAGAGAGAGAGAGAGAGAGAGAGAGAGAGAGAGAGAGAGAGAGAGAGAGAGAGAGAGAGAGAGAGAGAGAGAGAGAGAGAGGAAGAGAGAGAGAGAGAGAAAGAGAGAGAGAGAGAGAGAGAGAGAGAGAGAACGTGTTTGCGCTTGGGATGGGGTTACTAGGAGGTGAGGTGTTCAGCTTACAGCAGGTAAGAGAGGGGGGTGGATTATGAGAGGTTTTATCTCCTTTCCACGAAAGGTGTTAATCCCATCTAGCCTGTGTGTGCGTGCATACGTACGTGGGCTTGAGTGCGTGCGTGCGTGCTTGTGCGTCCGTGCGTGTGCGTGCATGCGTGCGTGTGTCACTGTTACGAACCCGGATCCAGCGTCCGAGCACGGAGCAGTGACGACCGCGCCATCTGTGGGACCAGCTCCCGAAACCCCCTCCAAACGGACGACGTGTACTGGCCTCGAGGGCCAGTTTCCAGTCCTGTTCAGCGCTCAACACAGCCGCTGCTGACCTCTGGTGAGGTGGTGCTCAGACACCAGCGCCATCTATGGAGTGGATAGGTGGGCGTTTGTGTCTGAGCCTGTAAGTGAGGTGCCTTAGTGTGTCCAGTTATTGATGACGTGTCTGTTTACAGAGCCGACCTGGGACTGCTGTGATGGAAGTTGAGTCAGTCTACCCGAGGCAGCCGTCTCCATACCTTGTACTTTGCTGCAGCAGTTGTGAAGTCGTCCCCCCGGAAGAACACTGTGGTGTGTTACCCTGCCAGTGGAGTGGCAGTAAAAGGATTACCCAGGACCGACTGTTGGAGACGATCATCCACTGGGGTATTGAGGACAGGAGAGTGATTTGTGGTGTCACACGAGGCTCCTGTCTAGGGCGTTCCCCTTATATCGTTCGTGGAGTGGCCTGACCAGCCTTGCTGATCCGGAACCTGCCAGCAGACCAGCTGGACGTGTGGTTGACGGCCTCCACGGCGGTGCCCCCAGTGGACCTGTGTTTTGGCTGACCTATGGCCAGGGTAGGCTCAGCTTCCTAGAGGATTCGTTGTGAGGCCACGAAGAAGCACCGAGGATTTAGCACCTAGAGCGAGGATCCATAGTCTTCAGCAGAAGACTACAGTGTATTTCCCCTGTAAATAAGTGTTTATACCCCTCCGCCTGTGCACTCTTTTATATCTTATTTATTTATTTGGTGATGGTAATAATTATAGTCTTAAGTTCTTAACTTTCTTTCCCTTCCCCCTTTAAGTTACTTGCGTCACGGATCACATCCCTTGATAGCCACTACTGGCTTGGGGTCGGATACAACTTCCTCTAACAACATCAGAGTAAGAACCCCGTTGCGTCCCGAGAGGGCCGTAACATAATTGGCATCCCCAGCGGGATCCGTCCCCTTGTTAAGTATGTTTGACACGGGTGGTGAAGTGGCGTAATCCCTGTAAATAATTCCCCCTGTGTGTGACGATTGTGGCATTATACGTCCGGTGCGGTGCTCAAGAGTGACTAAGTGCGATATTGTGCAGTGTGGTGCTCGCTGTGATTAAGCGATTAAGTGCAATATTGACTAGTGCGGTGCTCAGTGATTCAGTGCAATATTGTAGAGCGAAGGGCTCGCTGTGATTAAGTGCAATATTAGGTAGTGCGGTGCCCGAAGTGATTACGTGCAATATTGGCAAGTGCAGTGCTTGGTGCGATAAAGTGCCATATTGACGTAGAACAGTGCTCGGTGCGTTAAGTGCTAACGTGAAAGCAGTGTGTTAAGTGCTAGTTAAGTGTTCCATCTGTGACAATGGCAGAGAAAGCTACCATCGATGATCTGGACGATGTTCAGGCTTTTTTGAACAGAGTGGACTGTCTTGCCAGATTAAAATATCTGAGCAAACCAGAGCTTGTACTAGTGAGCGCCTACCTGGAGATCAAGATCCGTGCCAGTGATTCCCGTGTGGAGATCTTGTCCAAGGTTCACCGGCACCTGAAGGCAGAAGAGAAACAGGAAGGCGAGACTCCTAGTACAAAGGAAGGTGAGGAAATAGCTTCCACGGAAAAGGAAGATAAGGGCAGCGACGTTGACAGTGATGCAGGTGAGCTTAATATCAGCTTCCTAACAGTCAAAATGCGTGCCCTAGAAATAAATCGTGAAATAGAATGGAAGAAATTAGAATTAGAACGAGAATTAAAAGATAAAGAATTGGCGATGAGGCGTTTAGAATTAGAAAGAGAAGAAAGAAGAGAAGAACGAGAAAGAGAAAGGGAAGAGCGAGAAAGAGAAGAGAAACGAGAAAGAGAAGAACGAGAAAGAGAAAGGGAAGAGCGAGAAAGAGAAAAGATAAGAGAAAGAGAAGAGCGAGAAAGAGAAGAGAAACGAGAAAGAGAAGAACGAGAGAGAGAAGAGAAACGAGAAAGAGAACAGCGAGAGAGAGAGGAAAACGAAAGACAGAGACAACATGAACTAGAAGTATTGCGATTAGGCGGTGGTCGGAGGCCAACAACGGACACCAGCGGTTTCGATCCGGTAAGAAACATCAAGATGGTCCCCAAATTCAATGAGAGGGAAGTTTCGAAGTTCTTTGCAGCCTTCGAGAAAGTCGCTGCCTCTTTGGAGTGGCCAAGGGAGAATTGGGCCATCATGATACAGTCAGTCTTGACTGGGAAGGCCCAAATCGCCTACTCTACGTTATCCCTTGACGACTCCGGCGATTACAACAAGGTGAAGAAGGTTGTGCTCATGGCGTACCAATTGGTACCTGAGGCATACAGGCAGAAGTTCCGAAACCTGAAGAAGACCTCAGAGCACACTTTCACCGAATTCGCCACCATCAAGGAGCGACTTTTTCAGGAATGGTGTGCCTCTCGGAAGGTGGAGACCAAGGAAGACCTCGATCAGCTGATTCTGCTCGAGGACTTCAAGGATTGTTTGTCTGGAGACCTGAAGACGTACCTAGAGGAACAGCAGGTAGAGACCTTGAGTGCGGCAGCCACCATGGCTGAAGAGTACATCCTGACTCATAGGCCGTCTGCTAAGTACGTCCCAAGGAATTACCAACGCCGTTTTGACAGACCTCATGACGAAGAAGAAGAGACTCCCGTCCCACGAAGTGCTAAGAAGACGCCCCCAAGTAGCCCCCGAAGAACAAGTCCTAGCAGTCCGAAACACCGGAGTCCGAGGAGGAATATGGTGTGCTGGACTTGTGGGCAGAAAGGGCATGTAGCTGCAAGGTGCCGAGGCAGAAGAGGTGGCGGCGCACGTAGAGAGGTGATGTTGATGAACTGTGGAACATCACCAGCAGGAAGCCTGTCGACGACGACACAGGAAGGATCAAGTTTGTTCGCCCTTCACACTTCAAGCGGGTATGTAACGAGTGTTCATACTGGTAGATCTGTAGTAGTGCTCAGAGATAGTGATAGTGATAGTGCCCAGTCCCTGATCGTGAAGAGCTCGTTACCCGAGGGAGTAAGTGTGGACGGGAGACAACAGGTTGTCCTGGTTGGGTTTCCTAGGACGCAGTATATCGCCCCCTTAGTGCCGGTACATCTCGACTTGCCTTACTTCAGCGGCACATGTGCGTTGGCAGTAGTCGATACCCTCCCTGTGGCTGGGATTGACGTGGTACTAGCCAACGACTTGGTGACCGATTGGAGCACCAATCATCCCAAGATAGCGGACGAGTCAGCCAGAAGAGCAAGGTCTGAGGTAACGACGGGCCGTGGTAATGTCCAGGTAAAGACAGACCCGGATTCAAACAGGTTTAATTTGTCCTCTCACCCGCAGATCGACAGAGTTCTAGCAGAGTCTCCTGATTCTTCTCTCGACAAGGAACATGAGGTTACGATGGCAGAAGTACCTGAGCAAGAAGAGAGGCCTTCTGTGCGGGCACCCACGGATACCAACGAGTCTGGAACGAAGGCGGATGTGTGCTTGCGGTATGGCAAGTTACAGCGTGTATTGAACCAGCCAGAGATTCCCCAGACGTCAAAGGTATGTGAGGTGTGTTCAAAAGGTCTAGCGCCCTCTTCGGTCCAAGCCAGGCTAGTGGATGTTGCCGGCTATGGACATGACAGGCTCAGGAAACTTGTCCCTAAGGTAACCAAATGTTTCCTACCGGTATTTTGTTTTGTTCTCGTATGTGTTCTCTGTGTTCTCAGTAAGGATCAGTGGACGACCCGAAGGATGATGGCTCCCTTGAACATCGTGAAGAGGTCCCAGGGATTGGAGACGTGCACAGTGAGTAGTGCAGTCGAAGAAGGGACCTGGAAGGTGATGGTTGATATAGGAGGTACGAGATATGATAATGTGAGTGACTGTTTCCGACAGGTTGACACCCCCCGCGTGACTGCTGAGCCTCAATGCAGAGTTATGTGGAACGTTGGTCGACCTGACGGTGGCAGAGCGAATGCCATCTGCGACGTACGAACAGCTCTGTTGGGACTAGGTGTGGACCTAGTAGAGGAATATGCTGTAAGTACTGTTTTACCCGCTGTCGCTGTCACTCTGAATTATCAGACCCCTGTATTCCAGGTACCCGACTCCCTGAAGGACCGCCGGATCGGTACCAGAAATGCCGTCTGTGTCCAGCCATCATCGGTGCCACGACATAAGGAAGTGTCGAGTCGCCCCAGATCGTGTCCACACCGATCCTTACTTGAGAGATGTGAGATGATGCCCCTGCTTGACATCGCAGTGGAGACGTGGAAGATTACGCCAGGCAGGACATTGCCTTACATCTGCAAGTTCCCGTTGTGCCGGAATTGCCCAGTAGGACAGTTCAGTGGACGAGACAGCCTCGCCGTGCCAGTTTACAGTAATGGTGAGTCCATTTGGAGTTGTGTCGCCGTACTAATTTGGTTTGTGTCTCTTTTTATAGAACCCCAAACCAAATTCCTTTTGGTGGGGAGGTGTTACGAACCCGGATCCAGCGTCCGAGCACGGAGCAGTGACGACCGCGCCATCTGTGGGTCAGCTCCCGAAACCCCCTCCAAACGGACGACGACACCTGGTGAGGACGACGTGTACTGGCCTCGAGGGCCAGTTTCCAGTCCTGTTCAGCGCTCAACACAGCCGCTGCTGACCTCTGGTGAGGTGGTGCTCAGACACCAGCGCCATCTATGGAGTGGATAGGTGGGCGTTTGTGTTTGAGCCTGTAAGTGAGGTGCCTTAGTGTGTCCCAGTTATTGATGACGTGTCTGTTTACAGAGCCGACCTGGGACTGCTGTGATGGAAGTTGAGTCAGTCTACCCGAGGCAGCCGTCTCCATACCTTGTACTTTGCTGCAGCAGTTGTGAAGTCGTCCCCCCGGAAGAACACTGTGGTGTGTTACCCTGCCAGTGGAGTGGCAGTAAAAGGATTACCCGGGACCGACTGTTGGAGACGATCATCCACTGGGGTATTGAGGACAGGAGAGTGATTTGTGGTGTCACACGAGGCTCCTGTCTAGGGCGTTCCCCTTATATCGTTCGTGGAGTGGCCTGACCAGCCTTGCTGATCCGGAACCTGCCAGCAGACCAGCTGGACGTGTGGTTGACGGCCTCCACGGCGGTGCCCCAGTGGACCTGTGTTTTGGCTGACCTGTGGCCAGGGTAGGCTCAGCTTCCTAGAGGATTCGTTGTGAGGCCACGAAGAAGCACCGAGGATTTAGCACCTAGAGCGAGGATCCATAGTCTTCAGCAGAAGACTACAGTGTATTTCCCCTGTAAATAAGTGTTTATACCCCTTCCCCTGTGCACTCTTTTATATCTTATTTATTTATTTGGTGATGGTAATAATTATAGTCTTAAGTTCTTAACTATCTTTCCCTTCCCCCTTTAAGTTACTTGCGTCACGGATCACATCCCTTGATAGCCACTACTGGCTTGGGGTCGGATACAACTTCCTCTAACAACATCAGAGTAAGAACCCCGTTGCGTCCCGAGAGGGCCGTAACAGTCACTAGTTCCCGTAAGCGGTAACTTCTACCCAGAATGAGCCACACCGAGATTTTAAATATATATACTATCCTGAACAAGAATTTGATAATATTTTACCTCACACTGTACACCTGATTACTTGACCAGAGAGAGGGTACATACCAGTATGATTCCCGCTCACACAACTAGATTAGTAATGATGATGTATGGTTGACGATGGTGCTCCGTCGTTGCCTTTCCACTTGGTGATTCTCTAAGTGCTAGTAGATTGACGATGTCGATTCTTTTCTACACAAATCTCTGGAGTCACAGTCACCACCCAACAAACACAGTCAGCAGTTCCACGGCGGGCCGTCCCACCTGGCCGTTAGGTCAGGTCAGGTCACTACGCCGTCCTCCACACTGTATGCACCGGTGATTCCAGTAGCAACACTTTGTTTTTTTTGCACTATCGCTAGCGATATGAATATGCTATGTAGCACCCTGCTAGGTACACACTGCGAGAGGCCAAATACTATGATCTAGCCTCAATAATCCTTCAATGTCCCGAGAAATTGACGAATTTCCGCGGACTTCGCTAATCTCGTGTGTCTCCTACCGTTGCTGGCCTTGTGTGTTGTGCTGTTGTGGATGCACCACACAGAGTGTGGTGGTACTGTTGTGGATGACTGGTGGAGTGTGGTGGTGCTGCTGTGGATGACTGCTAGAGTGTGGTGGTGCTGTTGTGGATGACTGGTGGAGTGTGGTGGTGCTGCTGTGCATGACTGGTGAAGTGTGGTGTTGCTGTTGTGGATGACTGGTGTAGTGTGGTGGTGCTGCTGTGGATGACTGGTGTAGTGTTGTGGTGCTGCTGTGGATGACTGGTGGAGTGTGGTGGTGCTGCTGTCGATGACTGGTGGAGTGTGGTGGTGCTGTTGTTGATGACTGGTGGAGTGTGGTGGTGCTGTTGTTGATGACTAGTGGAGTGTGGTGGTGCTGCTGTGGATGACTGGTGAAGTGTGGTGGTGCTGCTGTGGATGACTGGTGGAGTGTGGTGGTGCTGTTGTTGATGACTGGTGGAGTGTGGTGGTGCTGTTGTTGATGGCTGGTAGAGTGTGGAGGTGCTGCTGTGGATGACTGGTGGAGTGTGGTGGTGCTGTTGTTGATGACTGGTGGAGTGTGGTGGTGCTGTTGTTGATGACTGGTGGAGTGTGGTGGTGCTGCTGTGGATGACTGGTGGAGTGTGGTGGTGCACGAGGGACACTGTACACCTGGTCTTATGAAGCGGTGGAGCACAACATGTCCTCTCCGATACAAGGTAGAAGTAAAGTTCGACTCACAGCCTAGAATCTGACATTCAATTTGAAACGCAAGAAATACTTATATACAACGTAACAATCAGACTTGCTGAGTTGCAGGACAGTCAATATCATGTTGCACTCAGTGTGCTCCCTGAAGGTTTACTTCCCTCTGCTCGGCCCGATAACATGTTATAGAGGTTATCGTACGAATTTCCCATTGCCAAAACTCTCACCTTTATCGCACGGTGTCAAGAAATATCATATTGCATCTTTGATCAGTCGGACCGAGTCCAGGAAATTTACTCATTTCTTACCATTTGTGATTTAAGTGATGGCTTTGGCTCTAGCTTCAGCAGTTGAGGACTATATTTTAAACGACAAAAAAACATATCATTTTATATATTTATTTATCCCAGTTGTCTCTAATGACCTCTCTTATACCAGAGCTAAAGCTGCCAGTCACTCTGGTTTAAGACATTGCAAGAACTTCAGTCTCCCCCTGATACCAGAGTCAAGGCTACCATTCTCTTTGATACCAGTGCCAAGGCAACCATTCTCTTTGATACCAGAGCCAAGGCAACCATTCTCTTTAATACCAGAGCCAAGGCAACCATTCTCTTTGATACCAGAGCCAAGGTAACCATTCTCTTTGATACCAGAGCCAGGGCTACCATTCTCTCTGACACCAGAGCCAAGGCTACCATTCTCTCTGATACCAGAACCAGGGCTACCATTCTCTCTGATACCAGAGCCAAGGCTAACATTCTCTCTGGTACCAGAGTGAAGGCTTCCATTCTCTCTGGTACCAGAGACATAGCTACCATTCTCTCTAGTACCAGAACCAGGGCTACCATTCACTCTGATACCAGAGCCAAGGCTACCGTTCTCTCTGGTACCAGAGCCAAGGCTACCATTCTCTATGGTTCCAGAGCCAAGGCTACCATTCTTTCTAGTACTAGAACCAAGGCTAGCATTCTCTCTGATACCAGAACCAAGGCTACCATTCGCTCTGGTACCAGAGCCAGGGCTACCATTCTCTCTGGTACCAGAGCCAAGGCTACCATTCTCTCTGGTACCAGAGTCAAGACCGTTAGTCTCTCTGATACCAGAGTGAAATCTGGGAGTCTGTGGCAACTTTATTACACCAGGGCAAAGACTGCTAGTCTGTATGGTGTCTGTCAAGTTTCCCACTTTTTCTGATACCAGAGTTATGTCTGCAAGATACCAGAATCAAGTCTGCTGGTCTCTGATATCAGAGCATTGTCTCCAAGAAGCCCCAGAGTTGCGATCAACGGGGGAAGAATAGCCCCAGAGCTGTGACCAACGGGGGAAGAGTAGCCCCAGAGCTGCGACCAACGGGGGGGGGGAAGAGTAGCCCCAGAGCTGCGACCAACAGGGGAAGAGTAGCCCCAGAGCTGTGACAAACGGGGGGGAAGAGTAGCCCCAGAGCTGCGACCAACGGGGGAAGAGTAGCCCCAGAGCTGCGACCAATGAGGGGAAGAGTAGCCCCAGAGCTGCGACTAACAGGGAAAGAGTAGCCCCAGAGCTGCGACCAACGGGGGGAAGAGTATCCGCAGAGCTGCGACCAAGAGGGGGAAGAGTAGCCCCAGAGCTGTGACCAACAAGGGAAGAATAGCCCCGGAGCTGCAACCCACTAATGGTGACAGTACTCAAGGTGACCCTAATATTCTACAATATAACAAGCCTTGATGGAAAACGTCAATGATCTCTCACTGTCTCATTGCCTGGAGAGGATATGATATCTGGGAAGTTAAATACCCCGGAATTCCCACCTCTTTGGGGCTCTGAGTATGGTGTACTGGAAATTCAAGTGCCTACCTGCCATCCTGATGGCCAGGGTTCAAGTCCCCTGCTGGGGTGTGAGTGTCTAAATTTCTATACTTCAAACTTGCAGTTTAAAAGCAAATTAGTGCATTAAGGCACAGACACCGGGTCCTCCATTTGAGTGGAAATCTATGTTGAGTTTCACTTAAGAGATGGAGAAAGATAGGAAGATGCCCTTTCTAGACGTAACAGTCACAGAATGGAGCGGAGGCTTCCACACTGCAGTCTACACTAAGGAAACAAACATAGGAATGTGCCTCAATGCCAATACTGACAGCCCAGACAGGTACACAGGACAGGACAGGTAACAGTCTCCGTGGCGCAGTGGTAAGATACTCGCCTGGCGTTTCGCAAGCGCCTTGCCTTGGGTTCGAATCCTGGCCGGGGAAGATTGACCGGGCGCCAATCCTTAACTGTAGCCTCTGTTCACCCAGCAGTGAATGGGTACCTGGTTGTTAAATGATTCGGCGGGGTCGTATTACAGGGAAATTAGGGTTAAGGACCTGCTCGAAACGCTGTGCGTACTAGTAGCTTTACAAGAATGTAAAACTTGTAAAAACTTGTAAAACAAGAGGAGTGTTGTCAACGCTTACATCAACCGTGCTCTCAGCCAGAGTTCAGGATGGAAGCAAGTCGATAACGAACTCTATAGGATAAGGCAGGTCCTAGTCAACAACGGCTTCTCTAATGGTTTTGTTGACGACATCATAAAAAGAAAAGTGAAACGCCATGCAACATCTGAGAAGTCAAATAACACAAAACATGTACCCCCTATTAGACTATTTGACAGGAATTTCTTTTCGACGGCTCATACAATTGAGGAAAGGGTCGTGAAAAATATTGTTGATAGGAACGTTATCTCTATTGACAAAATCAGGAAATACAATTGACAATTTACTATAAAACCAAAAACGCCAACCCACTCATGAAGAACTCTCCAGACACTAAGAATAATTCCTTGAAGTAAACCAACATCGTCTATTCCTTCAAATGCCCACTTGGGGACTGTAAGCCCCAAAGAAGTTAGTATATAGGCAAGACAACAAGGGCTCTTTCCAGGCGATTAACAATGCATGAACGACAGGGCTCCATCAAGGAACATAATCTCTTCTCACAACCAGACCACTACCAGAGAAATATTAACAAACAACACAGAAATCATCGATAGATACAGCGATAGCAGGAGGCTCGACATCGGCGAGGCACTACACATAAAAAAGACAACACCAGCACTCAACAGCCAATTAATGCACAACTATATTCTACCCACATCAAGACTCCGAATCAATATAGAAACATCAAGTGTTGATGCTAAGGGCCAATAGGCCTTCTGCAGTTACTTCCATTCTTGTGTTTGGTACCTTAACCACTTGAACATCAGTGACCGTACAAAAAGACAATGGTAGCCGAGGCTATTTTCCCATCGCCCCGAAGGCACTTTGACGGTAATCTTGGGCATAGTTATTTCATCAAATCACGTCATTTTGTGGGGCCACGTGAGCAACAAAATAAGGGTGATTTCATGAAATAACTATGTTCAAGATTACCATCAAAGTGCCGTCATGGAAATGGGGAAATATCCTCGGCTACCATCGTCTTTTGTACAGACACTGATGGTCTGTACATCCCCCCGGATTAATTAGCCTCGGCTACCATCCTCTTTTTGTCCGGTCGTGTTGGTCGAGCGGTTAAGGGATCCTGTACATCAGATGCATTGCTTCGGGCAGTATGGGATCGAGTCAATTCTGGGGTGTGAGTTTTCAGTTGAATATATGCCTGGAGACCGTTCAGGCTTGTTCGCATTTGTGTTCCTCACATGTGCCTCAAAGAATGAGGTGATTTGATAAAATACCATGCCCAATATTACCAAAAGAGTGCCAGCGGGGGGATGGGAATTAGCCTCAGCTACCATCCTTTTTTTGTCCGGTCATGTTGGTCGAGTGGTTAAGGGATCCTGAATATCAGATGCATTGCTTCTGGCAGTATGGGTTCGAGTCACTTCTGGGGGTGTGAGTTATCAGTTGCATATATGCCTGGAGACAGTTCAGGCTTGTTCGCATTTGTGTTCCTTATGTGTGCCCCAAGGAATGAGGTTATTTGATAAAATACCATTCCCAAGATTATCAACAGAGTGCCGGCGGGGGGATGGGAATTATTCTCGGGTACCATCCTCTTTTTGTCCAATCGTGTTGGTCGAGTGGGTAAGGGATCCTGTACATCAGATGCATTGCTTCTGGCAGTATGGGTTCGAGTCACTTCTGTGGTGTAAGTATTCAGTTGCATATATGCCTGGAGAAAGTTCAGGCTTGTTTGCATATATGTATATGAATATATATATATATATATATATATATATATATATATATATATATATATATATATATATATATATATGTATATATATATATATATATATATATATATATATATATATATATATATATATATATATATATATATATATATATTGGTGTATACTGGCAGCAGGTTTTCTTTCAAACATGTTTCATTGAATATGACCGCATATTCTGTATTTATTATTTTCTGGTTTAGGGCTTCTATCCCTCTAACTATTTTCTTAGCATCAGGGCTTAATTGAAATAGGAGTTCTCCAAAACTCATTTTCGTACTTTTAAGGTGAAGAAAAGAAGTGATTTACTATAGAGTGTATTACACTTATTTGTATAATTTCCACGACGTTTCGAACCTCCATGGTTCATTCTCAAGTGAACAGATCTTACAATACTAGTTGATTTTATACCCGCATTAGGTCAGGTGATAATACAATGAAGGTGAAAACATGGGGGGATACATAAGGGATAAACATAGGGGCTGCAGAAGGCTTATTGGCCCATACGAGGCATCTCCTATCTAAACACAAAGATTAATCCAGTGTAATTGGCCTGTTATGTTGGACATTGTCTTCTGTGTTGGCATCGATATGTTCTTGTCTTGTCCTTACTCTCATGGTGGGTAGAGTAAATAGTTCCGTGATTTGGGTGTTCATGGTAGGTAGCTCTATTCTTATGTGAATTGCCTCAAGAATTTGTAATCTTCTTGAATCTTGGGTTTTGTCTATTATGCAAGTATTCTTGTTCAACATTTCTCTTGTTAGAGTAATGTCATGGGCTTGTCTCATGTGATTCCTAGGGGCACCAGATTGAAGATGGCATGTCAAACGCCTCGTCAGCTTGGTCGACGTCATACCTATGTACTTACATTGAAGGTTACATCCTTCGTGGGGGCAAGTGTACATGTATACAACGCTTATATATATATATATATATATATATATATATATATATATATATATATATATATATATATATATATATATATATATATATATATATATATATATATATATATATATATATATATATATATATATATATATATATATATATATATATATATATATATATTATTAAATATGACCGAAAAAGTAAGATTAATAATTCTAACACGAATTTTCTCAATCTTTCGTACATTTCGCTTCACTGTTGGAGGTAAATCAAAAATCAATTCTCCAAAATTCATTTTTATTTCTAGTCTGACGCGACACGAGCGCGTTTCGTAAAACTTATTACATTTTCAAAGACTTTAGTTCACAAATACACAACTGAATAGAACTTACGCATCTCCGATTTTATATCTACATTTGAGTGAGGTGGAAGGGGTGATGTGGCATTAACACAAGACAGAACAAAATATGGTATTAATAGGGTATTAATTTCATCAACACAAGACAGAACAAGAGTATTAATAGGGTATTAATTTCATCAACACAAGACAGAACACGAAACAATGGATATTGAATAGAAGTGTTTGTAGAAAGCCTATTGGTCCATATTTCTTGATGCTTCTATATTGGAGCGGAGTCTTGAGGTGGGTAGAATATAGTTGTGCAATAATTGGCTTTTGATTGCTGGTGTTGACTTCTTGATGTGTAGGGCCTCGCAAACGTCAAGCCGCCTGCTATCGCTGTATCTATCGATGATTTCTGTGTTGTTTACTAGGATTTCTCTGGCGATGGTTTGGTTGTGGGAAGAGATTATATGTTCCTTAATGGAGCCCTGTTGCTTATGCATCGTTAAACGCCTGGAAACAGATGTTGTTGTCTTGCCTATATACTGGGTTTTTTAGAGCTTACCGGTCCCCAAGAGGGCATTTGAAGGCATAGACGACGTTGGTCTCTTTTTAAGCGTTTTGCTTTGTGTCTGGAGAGTTTCTCATGAGTAGGCTGGCCGTTTTTCTGGTTTAATAGTAAATCGTCAGTTGTATCCTCTGATTTTTGTCTGTAGGGATAACGTTTCTATTAACAATATCTTTCAGGACCCTTTCCTCCGTTTTATGAGCTGTGGAAAAGAAGTTCCTGTAAAATAGTCTAATACGGGGTATAGGTGTTGTGTTAGTT
>NC_091157.1:31980448-32045842 GCF_040958095.1 Procambarus clarkii
TATATATATATATATATATATATATATATATATATATGTCGTACCTAGTAGCCAGAACGCACTTCTCAGCCTACTATGCAAGGCCCGATTTGCCTAATAAGCCAAGTTTTCCAGAATTAATATATTTTCTCTAATTTTTTTCTTATGAAATGATAAAGCTACCGATTTCATTATGTATGAGGTAAAAATATTTTTATTGGAGTTAAAATTAACGTAGATATATGACCGAACCTAACCAACCCTACCTAACCTAACCTAACCTATCTTTATAGGTTAGGTTAGGTTAGGTAGCCGAAAAAGTTAGGTTAGGTTAGGTTAGGTAGGTTAGGTAGCCGAAAAACAATTAATTCATGAAAACTTGGCTTATTAGGCAAATCGGGCCTTGCATAGTAGGCTAAGAAGTGAGTTCTGGCTACTAGGTACGACATATATATATATATATATATATATATATATATATATATATATATATATATATATATATATATATGTCGTACCTAGTAGCCAGAACGCACTTCTCAGCCTACTATGCAAGGCCCGATTTGCCTAATAAGCCAAGTTTTCATGAATTAATTGTTTTTCGACTACCTAACCTACCTAACCTAACCTAACTTTTTCGGCTACCTAACCTAACCTAACCTAACCTAAAAAGATAGGTTAGGTTAGGTTAGGTAGGGTTGGTTAGGTTCGGTCATATATCTACGTTAATTTTAACTCCATTAAAAAAACTTGACTTCATACATAATGAAATGGGTAGCTTTATCATATCATAAGAAAAAAAAATGAGAAAATATATTAATTCAGGAAAACTTGGCTTATTAGGCAAATCGGGCCTTGAATAGTAGGCAGAGAAGTGCGTTCTGGCTACTAGGTACGACATATATATATATATATATATATATATATATATATATATATATATATATATGTCGTACCTAGTAGCCAGAACTCACTTTTTGGCCTACTATTCAAGGCCCGATTTGCCTAATAAGCCAAGTTTTCCTGAATTAATATATTTGTTCTAGTATTTTTCTTATGAAATGATAAAGCTACCCATTTCATTATGTATGAGATCAATTTTTTTTTATTGGAGTTAAAATTAACGTAGATATATGACCGAACCTAACCAACCCTACCTAACCTAACCTAACCTATCTTTATAGGTTAGGTTTGGTTAGGTAGCCGAAAAAGTTAGGTTAGGTTAGGTTAGGTAGGTTAGGTAGTCGAAAAACAATTAATTCATGAAAACTTGGCTTATTAGGCAAATCGGGCCTTGCATAGTAGGCTGAGAAGTGCGTTCTGGCTATTAGGTACGACATATATATATATATATATATATATATATATATATATATATATATATATATATATATATATATATATATGTCGTACCTAATAGCCAGAACGCACTTCTCAGCCTAATATTCAAGGCCCGATTTGCCTAATAAGCCAAGTTTTCATGAATTAATGTTTTTTCGTCTACCTAACCTACCTAACCTAACCTAACCTAGTTTTTTTTGGCTACCTAACCTAACCTTACCTATAAATATAGGTTAGGTTAGGTTAGGTAGGGTTGGTTAGGTTCTGTCATATATCTACGTTAATTTTAACTGCAATAAAAAAAATGACCTCATACATAGAGAAAAGGGTTGCGTTATCATTTCATAAGAAAAAAATTATAGTAAATATATTAATTCAAGAAAACTTGGCTTATTAGGCAAATTGGGCCTTGAATAGTAGGCTGAGAAGTGAGTTCTGGCTACTAGGTACGACATATATATATATATATATGTCGTACCTAGTAGCCAGAACTCACTTCTCAGCCTACTATGCGAGGCCCGATTTGCCTAATAAGCCAAGTTTTACTGAATTAATATATTTTCTCTAATTTTTTTCTTATAAAATGATAAAGCTACCCATTTCATTATGTATGAGGTAAATTTTTTTTATTGGAGTTAAAATTAACGTAGATATATGACCGAACCTAACCAACCCTACCTAACCTAACCTAATCTATCTTTATAGGTTAGGTTAGGTTAGGTAGCCGAAAACGTTAGGTTAGGTTAGGGTAGGTTAGGTAGGTTAGGTCGTCGAAAAAACATTAATTCATGAAAACTAGGCTTATTAGGCAAATCGGGCCTTGCATAGTAGGCTGAGAAGTGCGTTCTGGCTACTAGGTACGACATATATATATATATATATATATATATATATATATATATATATATATATATATATATATATATATATATATATATATATATATATATATATATATATATATATATATATATATATATATATATATATATATATATATGTCGTACCTAATAGCCAGAACGCACTTCTCAGCCAACTATTCAAGGCCCGATTTGCCTAATAAGCCAAGTTTTCATGAATTAATGTTTTTTCGTCTACCTAACCTACCTAACCTAACCTAACCTAGCTTTTTTGGGCTACCTAACCTAACCTTACCTATAAATATAGGTTAGGTTAGGTTAGGTAGGGTTGGTTAGGTTCGGTCATATATCTACGTTAATTTTAACTCCAATAAAAAAAAATTGACCTCATACATAGAGAAAAGGGTAGCTTTATCATTTCATAAGAAAAAAATTATAGTAAATATATTAATTCAGGAAAACTTGGCTTATTAGGCAAATCGGGCCTTGAATAGTAGGCTGAGAAGTGAGTTCTGGCTATTAGGTACGACATATATATATATATATATATATATATATATATATATATGTCGTACCTAGTAGCCAGAACTCACTTTTTGGCCTACTATTCAAGGCCCGATTTGCCTAATAAGGCAAGTTTTCCTGAATTAATATATTTTTTCTCATTTTTTTCTTATGAAATGATAAAGCTACCCATTTCATTATGTATGAGGTCAATTTTTTTTTATTGGAGTTAAAATTAACGTACATATATGACCGAACCTAACCAACCCTACCTAACCTAACCTAACCTATCTTCATAGGTTAGGTTTGGATAGGTAGCCGAAAAAGTTAGGTTAGGTTAGGTTAGGTAGGTTAGGTAGTCGAAAAACAAATAATTCATGAAAACTTGGCTTATTAGGCAAATCGGGCCTTGCATAGTAGGCTGAGAAGTGCGTTCTGGCTACTAGGTACGACATATATATATATATATATATATATATATATATATATATATATATATATATATATATGCCGTACCTAGTAGCCAGAACTCACTTCTATGCCTACTATGCAAGGCCCAATTTGCCTAATAAGCCAAGTTTTCATGAATTAATTGTTTTTCGTCTACCTAACATACCTAACCTAACCTAACCTAACTTTTTCGGCTACCTAACCTAACCTAACCTATAAAGATAGGTTAGGTGAGGTTAGGTAGGGTTGGTTAGGTTCGGTCATATATCTACGTTAATTTTAACTCCAATAAAAAAAAATTGACCTCATACATAATGAAATGGGTAGCTTTATCATTTCATAAGAAAAAAAATAGAGAAAATGTATTAATTCAGGAAAACTTGGCTTATTAGGCAAATCGGGCCTTGCATAGTAGGCCGAGAAGTGCGTTCTGGCTACTAGGTACGACATATATATATATATATATATATATATATATATATATATATATATATGTCGTACCTAATAGCCAGAATGCACTTCTCAGCCTACTATGCAAGGCCCAATTTGCCTAATTAGCCAAGTTTTCCTGAATTAATATATTTTCTATATTTTTTTTCTTATGAAATGATAAAGCTACCCATTTCATTATGTATGAGGTCAATTTTTTTTAATTGCAGTTAAAATTAATGTAGATATATGACCGAACCTAACCAACCCTACCTAAGCTAACCTAACCTATCTTTATAGGTTAGGTTAGGTTAGGTAGCCGAAAAAGTTAGGTTAGGTTAGGTTAGGTAGGTTAGGTAGTCGAAAAATAATTAGTTCATGAAAACTTGGCTTATTAGGCAAATTGGGCCTTGCATAGTAGGCTGAGAAGTGCGTTCTGGCTACTAGGTACGACATATATATATATATATATATATATATATATATATATATATATATATATATATATATATATATATATATATATATATATATATATATATATATGTATTAGAATATTTTGGTAGCAGTCTTTCCTGTAGACATATATTATTAAATATGACCGAAAAAGTAAGATTAATAATTCCAACACGAATTTTCTCTATCTTTCTTACATTTCTTTTCACTGTTGATGGTAATTCAAAGATCAATTCTCCAAAATTCATTTTTATTTCTAGTCTGACGCGACACTTGAGCGCGTTTCGTAAAACTTATTACATTTTCAAAGACTTTAGTTTACAAACACACAACTGAAACCGAATATAGATTACATATCTTCGAGGTTTATATCTACATTTGGGTGAGGTGGATGAGGTGAAAATCGTACTTTCAACAATGGGTATTCAATGGGTATTAAATTCCAACACAAGACAGAACACGAAACAATGGGTATTAAATTCAAACACAAGACAGAACACGAAACAATGGGTATTGAATGGAAGTAATTGTAGAAAGCCTATTGGTCCATATTTCTTGATGCTTCTGTATTGGAGCGGAGTCTTGAAGTGGGTAGAATATTGTTGTGCATTAATTGGCTGTTGATTGCTGGTGTTGACTTCTTGATGTGTAGTGCCTCGCAGACGTCCAGCCGTCTGCTATCGCTGTATCTATCGTTGATTTCTGTGTTGTTTGCTAGGATTTCTCTGGTGATGGTTTGTTTGTGGGAAGAGATTATATGTTCCTTAATGGAGCCCTGTTGCTTATGCATCGTTAAACGCCTGGAAAGAGATGTTGTTGTCTTGCCTATATACTGGGTTTTTTGAGGCTTACAGTCCCCCAAGAATGCATTTGAAGGCATAGACGACGTTGGTCTCTTTTAAAGCATTCTGCTTTGTATCTGGAGAGTTTCTCATGAGTTGGCTGGCCGTTTTTCTGGTTTTATAGTAAATCGTCAGTTGTATCTTCTGATTTTTGTCTGTAGGGATAACGTTTCTACTGACAATATCTTTCAGGACCCTTTCCTCCGTTTTATGGGCTGTGGAAAAGAAGTTCCTGTAAAATAGTCTAATAGGGGGTATAGGTGTTGTGTTAGTTGTCTCTTCAGAGGTTGCATGGCATTTCACTTTCCTTCTTATGATGTCTTCCACGAAACCATTGGAGAAGCCGTTGTTGACTAGGACCTGCCTTACCCTACAGAGTTCTTCGTCGACTTGCTTCCATTCTGAGCTGTGGCTGAGGGCACGGTCGACATAAGCGTTAACAACACTCCTCTTGTACCTGTCCGGGCAGTCACCGTTGGCATTCAGGCACATTCCTATGTTTGTTTCCTTAGTGTAGACTGCAGTGTGGAAAACTCCGCTCCTTTCCATGACTGTTATATCTAGAAAGGGCAGCTTCCCATCCTTCTCCATCTCGTAAGTGAAACGCAACACAGAATTCTGCTCAAATGCCTCCTTCAGCTCCTGCAGATGTCTGACATCAGGTACCTGTGTAAAAATGTCGTCAACATACCTGCAGTATATGGCCGGTTTCAAGTTCATGTCGACTAAGATTTTTCGCTCAATGGTACCCATGTAGAAGTTTGCAAACAGGACACCTAGGGGACAACCCATGGCGACCCCATCTACTTGCTTATACATGTGTCCATCCGGGCTCAAGAAGGGTGCCTCTTTAGTACAAGCTTGGAGTAGTTTCCTCAGACTGTTTTCTGGTATGTCAGGAGGAGTACCGTCCGGATCACGGTACACTCTGTCGGCAATCATCCCGATTGTTTCATCCACAGGTACGTTGGTAAACAGAGATTCTACGTCCAACGAGGCTCTTATCCCTGTGGCCCGTGTTCCCCGCAGCAAGTCAACAAATTCCTTTGGAGACTTCAGGCTGAAGGCGCAAGGGTCATAAGGAGTCAGCAAGCCGTTGAGTCGTTTTGCCAGTCTGTACGTGGGTGTGGGTATCTGGCTGATGATTGGCCGAAGTGGGTTTCCAGGCTTGTGTGTCTTGACATTTCCATACGCATATCCAGGTTTATATTCCCCAATAATCTTTGGCAGGTGGAGTCCAGATTTCTTGGTGTTCACAGTTTCGATCAATTTGTTGACTTTTGCTTTCAGTTCGGCTGTAGTGTCCTTCGTTACCCTTTGGAATTTAGTTTGGTCAGAGAGTATGAGGTTCATTTTCGCCAGATATTCGTCTTTTTTAAGGTATGACGTATATTGGCGACTTGTCGCCTCTCCTGACAACTATCTCCTTGCTCTCACGAAGGCTCTTAGCTGCTGCTTTGAGCTCGGGGGACAGTATGGTGCTTCTGTAGTTGCCTCGATTCTTTCCTCCTTCTGCAATAAGTTCTGCTTGTAAGGTATCTTTGGTGTTACGTTAAACTGTCACGTGACTGTAAACTGTCACGTTATGTCCAGACCGAGTGAGATGGCCCGGAAAGTGGAGTTGGAGATTCTGTTGGACGACATATTCGACCTCGAAGCACAAAAGAAGGTCACCACCAAAGATACCTTTCAAGCAGAACTTATTGCGGAAGGAGGAAAGAATCGAGGCAACAGTGAAAAGAAATATAAGAAAGATAGAGAAAATTCGTGTTAGAATTATTAATCTTACTTTTTCGGTCATATTTAATAATATATATATATATATATATATATATATATATATATATATATATATATATATATATATATATATATATATATATATATATACATATATATATATATATATATATATATATATATATATATATATATATATATATATATATATATATATATATATATATATATATATATATATATATATATATATGTATATATATATATATATATGTCATACCTAGTAGCCAGAACGCACTTCTCAGCCTACTATGCAAGGCCCGATTTGCCTAATAAGCCAATTTTTCATGAATTAATGTTTTTTCGACTACGTAACCTACCTAACCTAACCTAACCTACCTAACCTAACCTAACCTAACTTTTTCGGCTACCTAACCGAACCTAACCTATAAAGATAGGTTAGGTAGGGTTGGTTAGGTTCGGTCATAAATCTATGTTTATTTTAACTCCAATAAAAAAAAATTGACCTCATACATAATGAAATGGGTAGCTTTATCATTTCATTAAAAAATTAGAGAAAATATATTAATTCAGGAAAACTTGGCTTATTAGGCAAATCGGGCCTTGCATAGTAGGCAGAGAAGTGCGTTCTGGCTACTAGGTACGACATATATATAAATATATATATGTCGTACCTAGTAGCCAGAACGCACTTATCAGCCTACTATGCAAGGCCCGATTTGCCTAATAAGCCAAGTTTTTATGAATTAATGTTTTTTCGACTACCTAACCAACCTAACCTAACCTAACCTAACTTTTTCTGCTACCTAACCGAACCTAACCTATAAAGATAGGTTAGGTTAGGTTAGGTAGGGTTGGTTAGGTTCGGTCATATATCTACGTTAATTTTAACTCCATTAAAAAAAATTGACCTCATACATAATGAAATGGGTAGCTTTATCATTTCATAAGAAAAAAATTAGAGAAAATATATTAATTCATGAAAACTTGGCTTATTAGGCAAATCGGGCCTTGCATAGTAGGCTGATAAGTGCGTTCTGGCTACTAGGTACGACATATATATATATATATATATATATATATATATATATATATATATATATATATATATATATATATATATATATATATATATATATATATATATATTGTGACGGGAAAGTGTTGGAGTGTAGATGTTCGGCAGTCCTCCAATGGAAGGTGTCAATGCCTGGTCACACTTACAAAAAAAAAAGATAGACTGCTTGCCTGTTGTCTGTGATAAGTGAGAGGGAGGAACACGTAAAACACAAAGTATGAAGAATGAAACTTTAAAATATACTTTAAACATAAATAAAAATAAAGACAAATCTCGGTTAAATGAAAAGTGCAATTAGATAACAAAGACAAATGCAAAAACACAATAGATAAAATGGTAATAATGGTGAAATGGTGCTGAGAATATTGGCTATGGCAGAGACCTCCCTTAGTATACAAAGCTATGTATGTCAGAGAGAGATGTCAACTCTTAGAGCACAAAGAATATTCTAAAGTTGATGGCTGGTCCAAGCTCAGACATCGACTCAGGGAGATGGCGCTGAGGTGCAGTGTGCAGGTGTGAAGTTGGCGAGTCACCAATCAGGAGCAGGCAGGCTGGGATGGGTAATTGGCTGGTTGATGACGAGCCGGCGTGGAGGGAGTGTAGAGTTGGGGGTTTAGGGTACGCTTCGCCACCTGGTCAAAATGTTTTGTGCTACTGGTGGACATATCTTGAATGTAGCATCTTATACTTGTAGACTGAACGTAACTTTAGGTAGGGAAGAGCATGCTCAATCTCTCCTGAATGAGATTATCATCAAAATATATATAAGTAAATACACACACACACACACACTCACATATATGTATGTATATATATATATATATATATATATATATATATATATATATATTCATATACATATATGCAAACAAGACTGAACTGTCTTCAGGCATATATGCATCTGAATACTTACACCCCAGAAGTGACTCGAACCCATACCGCCAGAAGCAATGCATCTGATGTACAGGATCCCTTACCCACTCGACCAACATGACCGGACAAAAAGAAGATGGTACCCGAGGCTAATTCCAATCCCCCCGCCGGCACTCTGTTGGTAATATTGGGAATTGCATTTTTTCAAATCACCTCATTCTTTGGGGCACACATGAGGAACACAAATGTGAACAAGCCTGAACTGTCTCCAGGCATATATACAACTGAAAACTCACACCCCCAGAAGTGACTCAAACCCATACTGCCAGAAGCAATGCATCTGATGTACAGGATTCCTTTACCAATCGACCAACATGACCGGACAAAAAAAAGGATGGTAGCCGAGGCTAATTCACATCCCCCGCTGGCACGCTGTTGGTAATATTGGTCATGGTATTTTATCAAATCACCTCATTCTTTGAGGCACACGTGAGGAACACAAATGCGAACAAGCCTGAACGATCTCCAGGCATATATTCAACTGAAAACTCACACCCCAGAAGTAATTCGAACCCATACTGCCAGAAGCAATGCATCTGATGTACAGGATCCCTTAACCGCTCGACCAACACGACTGGACAAAATGAGGATGGTAGCCGAGGCTAATTAATCCGGGGGGATGTACAGACCATCAGTGTCTGTACAAAAGACGATGGTAGCCGAGGTTATTTCTCCATTTCCACGACGGCACTTTGATGGTAATCTTGAACATAGTTATTTCATGAAATCACCCTTATTTTGTTGCTCACGTGGCCCCACAAAATGACGTGATTTGATGAAATAACTATGCCCAAGATTACCGTCAAAGTGCCTTCGGGGTGATGGGAAAATAGCCTTGGCTACCATTGTCTTTTTGTACAGTCACTGATGTTCAAGTGGTTAAGGTACCAAACACAAGAATGGAAGTAACTGCAGAAGGCCTATTGGCCCACAGTATCAACACTTGATGCTTCTATATTGATTCGGAGTCTTGAAGTGGGTAGAATATAGTTGTGCATTAATTGGCTGTTGAGTGCTGGTTTTGTTTTTTTGATGTGTAGTGCCTCGCCGATGTCGAGCCTCCTTCTATTGCTGTATCTATCGATGATTTCTGTGTTGTTTGTTAATATTTCTCTGGTAGTGGTCTGGTTGTGAGAAGAGATTATGTTCCTTGATGGAGCCCTGTTGTTCATGCATTGTTAATCGCCTGGAAAGAGACGTTGTTGTCTTGCCTATATACTAATTTCTTTGGGGCTTACAGTCCCCAAGTGGGCATTTGAAGGAATAGACTGACTGATTGACTGATGAAGATTAAGCCACCCAAAAGGTGGCTCGGGCATGAATAGCCCTTAAGTGGTGGCCCTTTTGAGCCATTACCAGTATCATTAGCTGATACTGGAGATCTGGGGAGATGCAACTGCACCCTGCGTGACGGGAGATGTCTCCCGTGAACGAATAGACGATGTTGGTTTACTTCAAGGAATTATTCTTAGTGTGTGGAGAGTTCTTCATGAGTAGGTTGGCATTTTTTGGTTTTATAGTAAATTGTCAATTGTATTTCCTGATTTTGTCAATAGGGATAACGTTCCTATCAACAATATCTTTCAGGACCCTTTCCTCAATTGTATGAACCGTCGAAAAGAAATTCCTGTCAAATAGTCTAATAGGGGGTACATATGTTGTGTTATTTGACTTCTAAGATGTTGCATGGCGTTTCACTTTTCTTTTTATGATGTCTTCAACAAAACCATTAAAGAAGCCATTGTTGACTAGGACCTGCCTTATCCTACAGAGTTCGTCATCGACTTGCTTCCATCCTGAGCTCTGGCTGAGAGCACTGTTGATGTAAGCGTTGACAACACTCCTCTTGTACCTGTCTGGGTTGTCACTATTGGCATTGAGGCACATTCCTATGTTTGTTTCCTTAGTGTAGACTGCAGTGTGGAAGCCTCCGCTCCATTCTGTGACTGTTACGTCTAGAAAGGGCATCTTCTTATCTTTCTCCATCTCATAAGTGAAACTCAGCACAGATTTCCGCTCAAATGGAGACACGGTGTCTGTGCCTTAATGCACTAATTTGCTTTTAAACCGCAAGTTTGAAGTATAGAACTTTAGACACTCATACCCCACAAGGGGACTTGAACCCTGGCCATCAGGATGGCAGGTAGGCACTTGAATTTCCAGTACACCATACTCAGAGCTCCAAAGAGGTGGGAATTCCGGGGTATTTAACTTCCCAGATATCACATCCTCTCCAGGCAATGAGACAGTGAGAGATCATTGACGTTTTCCATCAAGGCTTGTTATATGAGAGAATATTAGGGTCACCTTGAGTACTGTCACCATGAGCGGGTTGCAGCTCCGGGGCTATTCTTCCCTCGTTTGTCACAGCTCTGGGGCTACTCTTCCCCCCCTTGGTCGCAGCTCTGGGGATACTCTTCCCCCTGTTAGTCGCAGCTCTGGGGCTACTCTTCCCCTCGTTGGTCGCAGCTCTGGGGCTACTCTTCCCCCCCTTGGTCGCAGCTCTGGGGATACTCTTCCCCCTGTTAGTCGCAGCTCTGGGGCTACTCTTTCCCTCGTTGGTCGCAGCTCTGGGGCTATTCTTTCCCCGTTGATTGCAACTCTGGGGCTTCTTGGAGACAATGCTCTGATATCAGAGACCAACAGACTTGATTCTGGTATCTTGCAGACATAACTTTGATATCAGAAAGACTGGGAGACTTCACAGACACCATACAGATTAGCAGTCTTTGCCCTGGTGTAATAAAGTTGCCACAGACTCCTAGATTTCACTCTGGTATCAGAGAGACTAACGGTCTTGACTCTGGTACCAGAGAGAATGGTAGCCTTGGCTTTGGTACCAGAGAGAATGGTAGCCCTGGCTTTTGTACCATAGCGGATGGTAGCCTTGGTTCTGGTATCAGAGAGAATGCTAGCCTTTGTTCTGGTACTAGAAAGAATAGTAGCCTTGGCTCTGGAACCATAGAGAATGGTAGCCTTGGCTCTGGTACCAGAGAGAATGGTAGCCTTGGCTCTGGTATCAGAGAGAATGGTAGCTTTGGTTCTGGTACTAGAGAGAATGGTAGCCATGTCTCTGGTACCAGAGAGAATGGAAGCCTTCACTCTGGTACCAGAGAGAATGGTAGCCTTGGCTCTGGTATCAGAGAGAAATGAAATAAAACAGGACTTCATAGAAATAAACTGGGAAGAACAGCTAGAAAATGCAAACCTGAACCAGTGCCTGGAAAAAATAAGCTCAGTAGCACTAGAAATATGTTCAAACCGCATACCCCTAAGAAAAAAAAGAAAGAGATGCAGAGTGGAACGGGAACGTCGTTCCCTATATAGGCGAAGAAAACGAATCGCGGAACAACTAGAGAGTCGCACCCTATCTCAAGAACGGCGAAGAAGGTTAGGTAGAGAAATAGAAACAATTGAACTCAAGCTACAAGAATCATACAAAACCCAGGAGAGGCAAAGAGAGCAAAAGGCCATCAGTGAAATAGAGAGAAATCCGAAATATTTTTTCTCCTATGCAAAATCAAGATAAAAAACCACATCTAGTATCGGGCCTCTGCGAAAGAGAGATGGAACGTTCACCGATGACAACAAAGAAATGAGCGAGTTACTGAGGAAGCAGTACGACTCTGTTTTCAGCGAGCCATTAAATGCACTAAAGATTGATAACCCAAATGAATTTTTCATGAATATGATTCCAACATCAAATCATATATCAGACGTCGCCCTATCCCCACTAGATTTTGAAGAAGCCATAAACAGTATGCCTATGCACTCTGTACCAGGCGCGGATTCATGGAACTCCATATTCATCAAGAACTGTAAAAAAACACTATCGCAGGCCCTTCACATTCTGTGGAGACAAAGAAAGATACTGGCGTTATCCCTGACATACTAAAAACAGCAGAGATAGCACCACTCCATAAAGGAGGAAATAAGGCAGAGGCAAAAAATTACAGACCGATAGCACTAACATCGCACATCATAAAATTTTTTGAGAGAGTGCTAAGAAGTAAGATCACAAAATACATGGAATCACAGCATCCCCCATAACCCCGGACAACATGGTTTCAGAACAGGGCGCTCTTGCCTGTCGCAGTTGCTGGACCACTATGATATGGCATTAGATGCTATGGAAGTCAAACAAAACGCTGATGTAATTTACACAGATTTCGAAAAAGCTTTTGATAAATGTGACCATGGTGTTATTGCACATAAAATGCGTTCAAAAGGAATTACCGGGATAATAGGCAGATGGATCTACAATTTCCTGACTAACAGTAACCAATGTGTAATAGTCAACAAACTAAAATCAAGCCCATCAACAGTGCGGAGCTCAGTCCCCCAGGGTACTGTGCTTGCTCCAGTACTTTTTCTCATCCTCATATCGGACATAGACAAGAACACAACCTATAGCACTGTATCATCCTTTGCAGATGACACTAGGATTTTCATGAGAGTTGGCAACATAGAGGACACGGCAAACCTCCAATCAGATGTAGATCAGGTCTTTCTATGGGCTACAGAAAATAATATGGTGTTTAACGAGGATAAGTTCCAGCTCATGCGCTACGGAAAAATTGAAAATATATAAACACAAACCACGTACAAAACTCAGGCAAATCATAACATAGAACGAAAAGGCAATGTAAAGATCTGGGTGTACTTATGTCGGAAGACCTTACCTTTAAAGAACACAATAAAGTAGCCGTCACAACTGAAAGAAAAATGACAGGTTGGATAACAAGAACTTTTCACACTACAGATGCTATACCGATGATGATACTTTTCAAAATGCTTGTGCTCTCTAGAGTGGAGTACTGCTGCACAATGACAGCCCCTTTCAAAGCTGGAGAAATTGCTGACCTGGAGAGCGTGCAGAGATCCTTTACTGCTAGAATCCACTCAGTAAAACATCTAAATTACTGGGACCCACTAAAGAGCCTAAATCTGTACTCCCTTGAGCGCAGGCGGGAGAGATACATAATAATTTACACGTGGAAAATAATTGAGGGGCTGGTCCCAAACCTGCACACAGAAATAACATCACCTGAGACCAGAAGACATGGCAGGATATGCAGAATACCCCCGTTGAAAAGCAGAGGCGCAACAGGTACTCTGAGAGAGAACTCTATCAACATCAGAGGCCCGAGACTGTTCAACACGCTTCCGCTACACATAAGGGGCATAACTGGCCGACCCCTCACAGTGTTCAAGAGAGAACTGGATAAGCACCTCCAAGGATACCTCATCAACCAGGCTGTGACTCATACGTCAGGCTGCGAGCAGCCGCGTCTAACAGCCTGGTTGATCAGTCCAGCAACCAGGAGGCCTGGTCGACGACCGGGCCGCGGGGAAACTAAGCCCCGGAAGCACCTCAAGGTAACCTCAAGGTATGGTAGCCCTGGTTCTGGTATCAGAGAGAATGGTAGCCTTAGCTCTGGTATCAGAGAGAATGGTAGCCCTGGCTCTGGTATCAAAGAGAATGGTTGCCTTGGCTCTGGTATCAGAGAGAATGGTAACCTTGGCTCTGGTATCAAAGAGAATGGTTGCCTTGGCTCTGGTATCAAAGAGAATGGTTGCCTTGGCTCTGGTATTAAAGAGAATGGTTGCCTTGGCTCTGGTATCAAAGAGAATGGTTGCCTTGGCACTGGTATCAAAGAGAATGGTAGCCTTGACTCTGGTATCAGGGGGAGACTGAAGTTCTTGCAATGTCTTAAACCAGAGTGACTGGCAGCTTTAGCTCTGGTATAAGAGAGGTCATTAGAGACAACTGGGATAAATAAATATATAAAATGATATGTTTTTTTGTCGTTTAAAATATAGTCCTCAAATACTGAAGCTAGAGCCAAAGCCATCACTTAAATCTTTCAAATGGTAAGAAATGAGTAAATTTCCTGGACTCGGTCCGACTGATCAAAGATGCAATATGATATTTCTTGACACTGTGCGATAAAGGTGAGAGTTTTGGCAATGGGAAATTCGTACGATAACCTCTATAACATGTTATCGGGCCGAGCAGAGGGAAGTAAACCTTCAGGGAGCACACTGAGTGCAACATGATATTGACTGTCCTGCAACTCAGCAAGTCTGATTGTTACGTTGTATATAAGTATTTCTTGCGTTTCAAACTGAATGTCAGATTCTAGGCTGTGAGTCGAACTTTACTTCTACCTTGTATCGGAGAGGACATGTTGTGCTCCACCGCTTCATAAGACCAGGTGTACAGTGTCCCTCGTGCACCACCACACTCCACCAGTCATCAACAACAGCACCACCACACTCCACCAGTCATCCTCAGCAGCACCACCACACTCCACCAGTCATCCACAGCAGCACCTCCACACTCTACCAGTCATCAACAGCAGCACCACCACACTCCACCAGTCATCCACAGCAGCACCTCCACACTCCACCAGTCATCAACAACAGCACCACCACACTCCACCAGTCATCCACAACAGCACCACCACACTCCACCAGTCATCCACAGCAGCACCACCACACTCCACCAGTCATCCACAGCAACACTCCACCAGTCATCCACAGCAGCACCACCACACTCCACCAGTCATCCACAACAGCACCCCCACACTCCACCAGTCATCCACAGCAGCACCACCACACTCCACCAGTCATCCACAGCAGCACCACCACACTCCACCAGTCATCCACAGCAGCACCACCACACTCCACCAGTCATCCACAGCAGCACCCCCACACTCCACCAGTCATCCACAGCAGCACCACCACACTCCACCAGTCATCCACAGCAGCACCACCACACTCCACCAGTCATCCAAAGCAACACTCCACCAGTCATCCACAGCAGCACCACCACACTCCACCAGTCATCCACAGCAGCACCACCACACTCCACCAGTCACCCACAACACCACCACCACACTCCACCAGTCATCCACAGCAACACTCCACCAGTCATCCACAGCAGCACCACCACACTCCACCAGTCATCCACAGCAGCACCACCACACTCCACCAGTCATCCACAGCAGCACCACCACACTCCACCAGTCATCCACAGCAGCACCACCACACTCCACCAGTCATCCACAACAGCACCCCCACACTCCACCAGTCATCCACAGCAGCACCACCACACTCCACCAGTCATCCACAGCAGCACCACCACACTCCACCAGTCATCCACAGCAGCACCCCCACACTCCACCAGTCATCCACAGCAGCACCACCACACTCCACCAGTCATCCACAGCACCACCACCACACTCCACCAGTCATCCACAGCAGCACCACCACACTCCACTAGTCATCCACAACACCACCACCACTTCATACGACCAGGTGTACAGTATTCCTGGTACAATGAATCTATAACCATTAAAACAATAATAATAATATCATTAATATCAAGGTAGGTAAAACATACAGATTTAAGAAATAATACAAAGGATTTTTAAATAATTTAAATATCATATTCGAGAGAGCCTGAGCATGAAGTGAATAGTTTTAAGACGTTGATGCACTGTAAAACGAGGTCAATGTCGGACAGTGACCTCCTCTGCAACTGGGGAATTGACTATTACCCCAGGATACAGGTCATTAGGACCTGAGAAAGAAAAATGGGAGCTCATCTGCAGCTTTTCCCCTCACCCACAGCGTGGGTTTTCTTAGGTACTGCGAGGGAGGATAGATCAGCCATTGTGAAGTGAGTCAAGTCTAATGTAGTTTTACCTCTCCTGTATTTTTTGTTTTTATAGTGCTCGGCATATTGGTAATTATTTTTATGTTTGGAAAGTTTGTTGACTGGAATTAGCAAAATAATGATTGGTACGACGAAGATGAATCAGTTAAAAAATTTAATCTTGTTTCGATCTCTACTTGATAAACAGAGATGCTCCGCTTCTCTATATAGATTGAAAATAATAAATGTCTGCCATTTTTTATATCCTTATTTATAGGGAAGATTTTTCTATTAATTTTAATGTGTATAGAATGCCAACAAACAATTTGTCATATGTTAATTAATTATTTCTCCGAACAACAGATATAATGTTAAGTAATCATTTTTATTATTCTTTTATTATTCTTTTATTATTCTTTTATTATTCTGAAGAGCTCTTCAAATTGTTAGTCCTGAGTTCTTGGATAAGGAGTTTTATATATTGATTCCATTTGTTTCAAACTTTGCTATCCAGTAAGTTTCTTGAGAGATTGTCGTAACAACACTCAACGTACATATTATAACAAAATTTTCATTTAGAAAATTCGGCTCCCCCCAAAAAATTTTACGTTTTCCTCGGTTCGAGACCTAGATTATTTTTGATGAACATATAGTATCAAATGATGAAAATACTATTGGAAGTTACTAGTTAGAAACTGCCTTCGTAGTAATAATAGTGTCATTTACAAAGTACCTTGCAAAAATTGCAATACATTCTATACAGGTCAAACATCTAAAGCTTTGAAATTTTCGAATTTCACAGCATAAATATTCCATAAGTGATAAATTGTTGAATACTTTATTTGTTCATTTGTCAGAAGATTATCTCGAAGTTGATTGGGAAACGAGTCCTTTAATAACAAATTTTAAAATCATTTTAAGTAGAAAGCTTATTGAATCTGTTTTAATACAAATTACAAAGACATGCAGCATTAATATTATTAATGATTTGTACAATATGGATTTTATTTTAAGCAACCAATTAAAATTTGTAATTATATATATTGAAGAGTTAATTATTTGGAGGCTTCATAGAGGTGCCTAGAGGGGTTTCTGGTGCTGGAACCAATTTCCTCAGTAAATATGACACATAATTGCCATGACAAAGTCTGCAAATTGGTTCACCTCTTTATGGTCCCGGGTTCCGTTCCCGCGGCAGGCTAGAAGCCTTTGTGAACGATTTCTTGCACTGAATGTCTTTGTTCACCCAGCAGTAAATGGGTACTTGGAAGATAAGTAACTACTGGGAAAGGTCATGTGTTAGTCGATAAGCTTAACAGCCTTCCTGTTCCTCGACAATAGAGCAAATCAAGAATACTTGATTTTAAGGAATATGATACTGATTGTAAAACAAGGCAACTAATTAAAAAAAGACACATTTTCTTACTGTATACTGGCTACATATTTTAGAGGATAAGTCCTCTCACGCTCGTATTTCAGAAGCTGGACGTCAGTAAATTTTCCCCAGAACAGATAATTCAGGCTTTTATTTGAAAGGTAAAGTTTAAAAGATATTTCAAGAGCAAAGGAAAAATAAAAAGTGAACAGGTAAAATATTAAGTGAACAGGACAGCCCAAGTTAAAGCTGGTAAATGTTTAATGAGAACTCAGAATTGCACTGGAATTAGATTTTAGAAGTTAATGAAAGAAGATGAAGTGTCACACGGGAGTAAAAAGAGTTCTGACTTAGTGTTACACGAGACACAAGTTTCTTCTTCAAGTTTAATGATCAAGAACGGAGGAGTGAGTCTGGCTATCACTAACAATTCCTCTTTCAATTTGTCATTAACTACCTACTAAACTTGCAGTTAAATACGTTTCTTACTGACAATTAATAACGCTTTTATTATGTTAAAAAGATGAGCTTTTGACAACAATAAAAATGATGATATTAATCATTGTTTACAAAGTATCCCGATCAAGCACCACACTCCGTGACGTCAAGTAAGCATCTAACGTAACGTAAGTCTGCATTCCTTTTATCGTCATTCAGGTATCTGACTGTTTAATAGACGTCGACGGATATGACTTCTATCACGTGTCATTTTAAAATACATATACAAGCTAATATTATCCTCTATGGGCAAATTTGCTCATCATAACATGAAAATAATATCCCTGGCACCACTTCGTGATTACTGTAGGTCAGTGGGACTCAATGAAAGCTGGGAGCCGCTGGGTGCTGCTGGATGCCGCTGGGTGCCGCTGGATTCCGCTGGGTGCCGCCGGATTCCACCGAGTGCTGCTGGGTGCCGCCAGGTTGTACCAAGTGCCCCAGATTCCACCGAGTGCCCCAGGTTCCGCTGGGTGCCGCCGTGTTCCACCGGGTGCTGCCGGGTTCCACTGGGTGCTGCCGAGTGCCACCGGGTTCCACCGGGTGCCGTCGGGTTTCACCTGGTGCCGCTGGGTGCTGCCGGGTGCCGCCGGATGCCACTGGATGCTGCCGGGTTCCACCGGGTGCCGCTGGGTGGTGCTGGGTGCCACTGGGTGGTGCCAGGTTCCACTGGGTGCCGCTGGGTGGTGCCGAGTTCTACTGGGTGCTGCTAGGTTCCACCGGGTACCGCTGAGTGCTGCCGGGTTCCACCGGGTGCCGCTGGGTGCTGCCAGGTTCCATCGGGTGCTGCCGGGTTCCACCGGGTGCCACTGGGTGCTGCCAGATTCCACCGGGTGCCACTGGGTGCTGCCAGGTTCCACCGGGTGCCGCTGGGTTCCGCTGGGTGTCGTTGGGTGGTGGCGGGTTCCACCAGGTGCCGCTGGGTGCTACCGGGTGCTGCTGGATGCTACCGGGTGCCGCCGGGTGCCACTTGGTACTGCCAAGTGCCACTGGGTGCCGCTGAGTACTGCTGGGTTCCGCTGGGTGCCGCCATTGCTCTAAATTTGTCCAAAGGGACAGTGGGGTCAAGAGGTTATCTGTCCTTGCTGAATATAATAGTTATCTATGTGACGTCCGCTGGTGATAATCTTTCTGATTCGGTGAAGTTGAGGAGTATCTGATGTCTTGGGATGTCACCACCTCAAACTGACTTCCATCAACCTTGAACGGTCAATCTGCAGCTCCCGAGCCATCTTCTTCAGTTTTGCCGCATCTCTGGCAATCGTCGATGACTATTACTGTCTCCGTTCACACCATGCAGAGGTGTTCAGTTAAGCGAACAAATGTATGCACAATATGACATGCCTAAATAACGTCCTGATTCATTGATTGATTGTTGCCTCAGAAGGTGTCTAGTTTATCGTACACACCATACTCATCCTGTGAGCGGTAGCGCAAGAACCATTACTGAGGGCACAAAAGATCTTTATCAGACTTCATCTTAGATTATTCCATAAACAATTTCATCTATCCTTCATACCTTATAGTTACAATGTCAGCTAGTTACAGAGAAAGTGCTATTTCAAGAGCTATATATTTACAGTAAGTCATTATACATTTATGGTAGGCCTTATCACTAATACATAATAGTTTGACCAATGGAGATATTACAGAGTCATAGGGAAGCTTCTGTTTATTATTAGTCTTCACAGTACACTACTTGCTTCTGAAACTCATATGTCGTTTATCTACTGGAAGCGAAATATGGATACAGTGCAAGGATTTCATGAAATTTATCCATGGTAATAATATAAGTTTTCATATCATACAGAGTGATTTATCTCTAAATGGCTCAATTTTACTACAATCCAAGATACAGTGTTCGAGTGAGTGTCCCTGTCTTTGTCCACACACTTTACTTCAACTAGATCCCTATGCAAGCCGAACTGCCAGAGATACTTGTAGCCAAGTCTTATACGAGCTGTGACAACATCTGTTAGTCTACTTTCTTTGTTACTTGCCCCATACGTATGTTTTACTTCACACATTTCATTGTGATGAACAATGGACCTACTAGTTCCAGTTTGCACTGTTCTACTTTCTTCAAATTCATCCAGGAGTACTCGTGTAATAACACTTTAAAGGGACCTATTTGATAACTCAAGATTCCGTTCAACACTGTCTTTATTTACTGCAGCCTTAGCAAGGGCGTCAACTTTGTTATGTTCCTGCAGGCCAATGTGAGAAGGAATCCACATTATTTTTATATTTACCCTCTTGCGAAGTATTCTTATATATCTACGTCTAGCTTCCAAGTCAAGCATGTTATTACTTGATTGCACATTGTTTGCTTGCTCCTAGTGAGGAAAGGGAGTCTGAAATAAATAAGCTATCTACTTCAGTGTTGTCAATAATTTCGAGGGCTACCAGTATTGCTACCAACTCAGCTTCAGGATGCCAAAGGTACTATCTGCCAGGGTGGAAGGAAGTGCTTTACTCTTTCATCTGTATATACATCGTGCAGTCTTATCATTTTAATATGAGTGGCTGTTCTTTGAATCCATTTAAACTCGCTGGTTCCATTCCGTATGTGTTCTAACAGTTTCAGTCAATTCATGGGATGAATCACTCCTGATTCATCCTAAATCACGTCCTGATTCGTCCTAAATCACGTCCTGATTCGTCCTAAATCACGTCCTGATTCGTCCTAAATCATGTCCTGACTCGTCCTAAATCACGTTCTGATTCGTCCTAAATCAGGTCCAGTGGTTCATGGCTGTTATCCCTTCAACTGCTGAAGAATTCCTACCGATATTATATGGCAAGTGGAGTTTTACCACTCAGTCCACCGCTGCCATTAACAAACGGGACAGATCAACAAAACCTGTTGCTTGCCTTTGTCCTTGATATTAGAACAGTACCAGAGACTCATAGACCAATGTCTGCAAGTTAAAACCTTTCATGTCTATTTCCCTCTGATTGGTTGATTTCGACTGCAAATCGCCTATGGTGTAAATGGAGCATGAATTAATGAATTAAGTAGACGGATTACTTGGGTACATCATTTTTTTTGTTACAATTTATAAATTCAATATTTTAAACTTAAATGTTACATGTTCCCGTATATAATATATTCGTTACTAATTAAGCTCTATATGTATCAAGGTCCATTAAGGTGCTCAAGTCAACAGACAGCTAGCCCCCCGTGGCTTACGGGCTCACTATAGCTCGTGCTACATAGACCTTTCGTTCTGAGTAGCGAAATTTAAAACAACAACAACAACAACAGCCTCCATATTCGCAGAGAGGGAACCGAAATCAGTGAGTCCTCCATCATAAGTCAATTTTGCGTTCAGTAACTTTTTATGAATCCAATTGCTTTTCAATGACACTCGATCCTCAGAACATGTAGATTTTCTAACGACATTTGGTGCGATAGCTTTCACGTGTCTATAGAAAAGGACAGGTATTCATATTATTGGTAAGTGATGCATGCATAAAAAAATTCCAGTTTAGTCACATTTTTGGACGATTTTTTTGTTGTTAATCGGTGACATAAATTTCAAACTAGTTTTTTTGGGGTAAAGTTTATTTGCATACGTCGTTCTCAATATGAGAATTTTTTTAACTGATTCATCGATGTAATTCACACTAACTTTGATGTCTCGAGCTTGTGCCTGATTGTAAGAAGCCAGCTTCGAAGCAATTATCAGTTAAGTCTATAAGTGCAACTTCCGAGGGGAGTAATTTATAAATGGGATTCCGAAGGAGAGTAGAGGCCGGGAATGGGGGCGCCATAATGACAGGAGAAACCTGCCAGATTGGATTCCAAGAGAGAGAGAGAGAGAGAGAGAGAGAGAGAGAGAGAGAGAGAGAGAGAGAGAGAGAGAGAGAGAGAGAGAGAGAGAGAGAGAGAGAGAGAGAGAGAGAGAGAGAGAGAGAGAGAGAGAGAGAGAGAGAGAGAGAGAGAGAGAGAGAGAGAGAGAGAGAGAGAGAGAGAGAGAGAGAGAGAGAGAGAGAGAGAGAGAGAGAGAGAGAGAGAGAGAGAGAGAGAGAGAGAGAGAGAGAGAGAGAGAGAGAGAGAGAGAGAGAGAGAGAGAGAGAGAGAGAGAGAGAGAGAGAGAGAGAGAGAGAGAGAGAGAGAGAGAGAGAGAGAGAGAGAGAGAGAGAGAGAGAGAGAGAGAGAGAGAGAGAGAGAGAGAGAGAGAGAGAGAGAGAGAGAGAGAGAGAGAGAGAGAGAGAGAGAGAGAGAGAGAGAGAGAGAGAGAGAGAGAGAGAGAGAGAGAGAGAGAGAGAGAGAGAGAGAGAGAGAGAGAGAGAGAGAGAGAGAGAGAGAGAGAGAGAGAGAGAGAGAGAGAGAGAGAGAGAGAGAGAGAGAGAGAGAGAGAGAGAGAGAGAGAGAGAGAGAGAGAGAGAGAGAGAGAGAGAGAGAGAGAGAGAGAGAGAGAGAGAGAGAGAGAGAGAGAGAGAGAGAGAGAGAGAGAGAGAGAGAGAGAGAGAGAGAGAGAGAGAGAGAGAGAGAGAGAGAGAGAGAGAGAGAGAGAGAGAGAGAGAGAGAGAGAGAGAGAGAGAGAGAGAGAGAGAGAGAGAGAGAGAGAGAGAGAGAGAGAGAGAGAGAGAGAGAGAGAGAGAGAGAGAGAGAGAGAGAAGAGAGAGAGAGAGAGAGAGAGAGAGAGAGAGAGAGAGAGAGAGAGAGAGAGAGAGAGAGAGAGAGAGAGAGAGAGAGAGAGAGAGAGAGAGAGAGAGAGAGAGAGAGAGAGAGAGAGAGAGAGAGAGAGAGAGAGAGAGAGAGAGAGAGAGAGAGAGAGAGAGAGAGAGAGAGAGAGAGAGAGAGAGAGAGAGAGAGAGAGAGAGAGAGAGAGAGAGAGAGAGAGAGAGAGAGAGAGAGAGAGAGAGAGAGAGAGAGAGAGAGAGAGAGAGAGAGAGAGAGAGAGAGAGAGAGAGAGAGAGAGAGAGAGAGAGAGAGAGAGAGAGAGAGAGAGAGAGAGAGAGAGAGAGAGAGAGAGAGAGAGAGAGAGAGAGAGAGAGAGAGAGAGAGAGAGAGAGAGAGAGAGAGAGAGAGAGAGAGAGAGAGAGAGAGAGAGAGAGAGAGAGAGAGAGAGAGAGAGAGAGAGAGAGAGAGAGAGAGAGAGAGAGAGAGAGAGGAGAGAGAGAGAGAGAGAGAGAGAGAGAGAGAGAGAGAGAGAGAGAGAGAGAGAGAGAGAGAGAGAGAGAGAGAGAGAGAGAGAGAGAGAGAGAGAGAGAGAGAGAGAGAGAGAGAGAGAGAGAGAGAGAGAGAGAGAGAGAGAGAGAGAGAGAGAGAGAGAGAGAGAGAGAGAGAGAGAGAGAGAGAGAGAGAGAGAGAGAGAGAGAGAGAGAGAGAGAGAGAGAGAGAGAGAGAGAGAGAGAGAGAGAGAGAGAGAGAGAGAGAGAGAGAGAGAGAGAGAGAGAGAGAGAGAGAGAGAGAGAGAGAGAGAGAGAGAGAGAGAGAGAGAGAGAGAGAGAGAGAGAGAGAGAGAGAGAGAGAGAGAGAGAGAGAGAGAGAGAGAGAGAGAGAGAGAGAGAGAGAGAGAGAGAGAGAGAGAGAGAGAGAGAGAGAGAGAGAGAGAGAGAGGAGAGAGAGAGAGAGAGAGAGAGAGAGAGAGAGAGAGAGAGAGAGAGAGAGAGAGAGAGAGAGAGAGAGAGAGAGAGAGAGAGAGAGAGAGAGAGAGAGAGAGAGAGAGAGAGAGAGAGAGAGAGAGAGAGAGAGAGAGAGAGAGAGAGAGAGAGAGAGAGAGAGAGAGAGAGAGAGAGAGAGAGAGAGAGAGAGAGAGAGAGAGAGAGAGAGAGAGAGAGAGAGAGAGAGAGAGAGAGAGAGAGAGAGAGAGAGAGAGAGAGAGAGAGAGAGAGAGAGAGAGAGAGAGAGAGAGAGAGAGAGAGAGAGAGAGAGAGAGAGAGAGAGAGAGAGAGAGAGAGAGAGAGAGAGAGAGAGAGAGAGAGAGAGAGAGAGAGAGAGAGAGAGAGAGAGAGAGAGAGAGAGAGAGAGAGAGAGAGAGAGAGAGAGAGAGAGAGAGAGAGAGAGAGAGAGAGAGAGAGAGAGAGAGAGAGAGAGAGAGAGAGAGAGAGAGAGAGAGAGAGAGAGAGAGAGAGAGAGAGAGAGAGAGAGAGAGAGAGAGAGAGAGAGAGAGAGAGAGAGAGAGAGAGAGAGAGAGAGAGGAGGAGGTTTCTGCATAGGATCAGTGCTACGCTCTAGGGGGGGGGGGTCATACAAGATGCTCTGCTCAACCTCCTTCAAAAGAACAGGTGACCTTAGCCCCATTGATGCTGAAAAAGAAATCAGCAAAGGGGCTGATTGAAGAACATAAGAACAGAAGTCCTGACGGAACCTTATTGGAAGTCAGCTTCTATATATACTCAACCTCAGTCGCTCATATTTCTGTCTGACCTTCGCTTGAAACAATACATTAAGACCGCATCTATTATGTAACCTGTAAATTCGTTTTATAAATCTCCTGCACAGATCCCAAAATAGTTATCATTAAGGCCTGTTCTAACTGTTAATTTATAAAACTTTCAACAGTTTTCTCATTTTCAAATTAATTGCATGATTTATTCATTACTAATATTTCGTTTCTTGAACCATTTCTTCTACTTGTAAACTTCAATTAAATTGTCCCTTATTCTTTCCCTTTCTACAGAGAGTAAATTAAAGTTTTGAATTCACCCTCCACCGAGGATGTTATCACTTCTTGGGACTAACTCCTTCATTCTTTCCTATTTAAGTTCGTATGACTTCTGTACTATAGTACTTCCGTCCTCCATACTAGAATAAGTCTATTATGTAGTACGGAGACCAGTACTGAGCAGCAAGATCAAAATATGGCCTATCTAGAGTAAGATTAAACAGTAAAATAACATTAGAGGTTTTCACACAGAGAAAGCCTCATACCTGCAGCGAATTCTTGACATCTCATGCCTAGTCATTTATTTATATCCTTGTTCACTTCCCATACTCCTAAACTATTTGTTAAATTCACCCCGAGTGTTTACTATATACACTTCCAGGTAATCTCTTTGACGTCTTAGTTAGGTCAGGTCTGACAGAATAACACTCAGGGGGATTACTTGTTTCTTTTGCAGCCTGAGATCATAACAGCCACCCAAAACGGTGACTTCCAAAGATGCTGTAACATCTGGAGGTCATGTCTGCTTTGTGAAGAACATTCCATGTACAATTGCAATACTTACCCTGATCTTGCTACACGTATAAAAGGACTCAAGGATTTGCACCGATACACCAGGTGTTTAAGATTACATAACCTCAATACCTGTGCTACTCAATTGTGCACCTGCAATAGGTGCAATAAGGCTCAACTCAATACAGTACTGTGTAGGGACTCTAGTACAAAGTCTCCCAAACCACAGGTGGAGGAAGGAACTTCCACTTCAGTACGGCTCTGTAAAGTACTTCCAGATGTAAGTATACTATCAACCAAGTCTAATCATAAATGGGCTTTGCCCACTGCCCAATTAATCCTTAAAAACGAAGGGTCTAAGGTCACCATATGTGGAATATTTGACCAAGTATCCCAAATAACATTTATCTCACAAGATTTAGTAGATACCTTGAAACTCAAGTCTTTACAAAAGACAAAAAAAGACATAGCAGGATTCCTGACTAACTCAGGAGTCCGAGTCTTCAAGGTGGTACAACCGAAAGTGCATTTAGGTGGTTATGTCCGAAAGGTACAGGCTCTTGTTGTAGACAAATTCCCATCAGACCTATATGTTTATAGTCTAGGAACAACAGCCAAATTGCTGGAAGAAAAGGGAATTAAGTTGGCTGGCAAAATCATGTCTAACAACCTCTCCAATATTGGTATCCTTATTGGTTCAGATGTCTACCATAAGTTTATCAAAGGAAAGGATGAAAAACAGGGAATGAACCTGTTAACATCTGCAGGAGGTTATTTGCTAACGGGTCCAGTATTACGGCTGAAGCAACCCATACCTGTAGACCACCAACAAGCCATCCCAGTGATGGTTGCATGACTAGAAGAACCGTCACCACTACATTTCAGAAATATATCCAAGGATGACCTTGATTCCCCCATGCATAAATTATGGGATTTGGCAACTCTCAGCATTGTACCTGAACAACCTAGCCCAGATGATAACTGGACTTACAAACAATACCTGGACTCAGTTGTCTACAGAGATAGTCAATACTGGGTCAGGTTACTATGAAAGCTGAATCACCCTCAGCTACCCGTCAACCATTTCATGGCACAAAACCAATTAACGTCACAGGTAATGTGCTTACAAAGACATCCTGAGAACTTGAAATTGTACCATGATATTATACAGAAAAAACTCGATAACAAATTTACCGAGGTTGTAACAAATGATGATCCTAAGGAAGGGCACTACCTGCCGCACCATCCAATACTGAAAAATTCAGCTATAACCCCAATATGGATAGTATTTAACTGCAGAGCTAAGACCAAGCAGACGTGTTTCATTGAATGACTGCCATCAAACTGACCCTAGCCTGACACAAAGGTTATCTTGAGGTTATCTTGAGATGATTTCGGGGCTTTTTAGTGTCCCCGCGGCCCGGTCCTCGACCAGGCCTCCACCCCCAGGAAGCACAGCCCGTGACAGCTGACTAACACCCAGGTACCTATTTTGCTGCTAGGTAACAGGGGCATAAGGTGAAAGCTACTCGCCCATTGTTTCTTGCCGGTGCCTGGGATCGAACCCAGGACCACAGGATCACAAGTCCAGCGTGCTGTCCGCTCGGCCGACTGGCTCCCTCCCAGTTATACGACGTTTTGTTAAAGTTTCACATTGGGACTTACGCATACACGGCCGACATCAGTAAGGCCTTCCTTAGGGCAAGTCTCCAAGAAGAAGACCATAACTACCCTAAGTTTTTATAGATGAAGGATCCTAATGATCCAAACAGTGAATTAATCACCTACAGGTTCATGTCAGTTTTGTTTGGTGCCACGTCTTTTCCGTTTCTGCTTCAAGCTACCTTAGACAGGCACTTGAAGAAGTCAGTCTAATAGCTCAAATAAAACTGAAGTTAGCAACAACCTGTATGTAAACAATTTCCAAGGAACACCCAGCAGTAAAAGTAAAATGCTGAACATATATGACGAGGCCAATCGAGAATTATTTGAGCAAATAAGCCTCTTCAGTCATGGGTTTCCAACAATGCCAAATTAAATCAACTGATTGAAACAGAATTTCCAGACTATAAGGTACCCCAGAAAACAAAGGTACTAGGTGTTGAATGGGATACGACTGCAGATCAGTTGACAATCAAGGTGGTGGAACCAGATACCACCAACCTAACAATGAGAAAATTACTATCACAAGTCAGCAAACCCTTCGACCCATTGAGGCTATTACGTCCAATGTTTGTAAATGGAAAGTTGATAATGCAGGAATGCTGGCAATAGAAGATAGGCTGGGAGGATCTTCTAATACCTGCCTTACAAGAAAATTGGCAGCGGCTAGTGAAAGATTTAAGTATCCTAAAGTCTGTCACGTTCCCTCGGAACACAGTAAATGAAAAACAACCAATTAAGCTACATGTATTATGTGATGTCTCAGGAAAGGCTTACGGCACAGTAACTTACCTGGTTAAATCAATTTGCTCACATCAAAGGCCAGAGTGGCACTGTTAAAGAAACGATCATTGCCACAACTGGAGTTAACAGCCCTACTGTTGGGAGTAAGATTAGCTAATTATCTGATCAAGGCCTTAAGCAACATCCACTCTGAAGAAACAATGGTATGGTCAGATAACGAGGCAGTACTACAGTGGGTGAAAACAATAACAGTAAAAATCTTTACGTGAGTAACCGCGTTGAGGAAATACGAGTTATCAGCAGGGTATAAACTGAGATATGTACCCAACAAGGAGAATCCAGCTGACTATCTTTCCCGAGGCCTGACTTTACGGCAATTAATCAAAGCAGAGATGTGGTTCAAAGGACCTCAGTGGCTAGTCAGTGACCAGTGGCCTGAACAAAAGCCACAAGTCATTGTGACCAATGTCACTTTTCCCACTGAGAATCCAGAACTACCTCGGACTTTGGTAATTGATCCTAATTGGTACTCTCAACTGAACAAACTACTATGTGTCACCCAAGAGGTGTTTGATTTTCTAAATAAAATAGAAATCAAGCATCAATTCCCTAATGCCTTACGGTACTGGGTCAAAAGAGCCCAAACAGATGCATTCGGGATAGAATTTGACACTGTCCCTAAGAAACTTCAAAATGATCTGGGTCTCTGGACAGACACCAACAATTATAACCTAATCAAATGCAGAGACCACTTACAGCATGCGAACATAGATAGGGAAGCAAAAAATCCCATCTTGCTTCCTCGTCACCACATAATAAGCAAGCTAAGTGTGTTACACATACACAAATACAACACTCTGCATGGTGGGGTATTAGATACCCTCACAGACTTAAGACAACAGTACTGGCTATCCCAAGGTCGGCAGACTGTTAAACCCATAACTAAATCCTGTGTAATTTTCCAGAGATACGATGCCAGACTGTGTCTATATCTGGGACCTCCTCCACTCCCAAAGTACCGAGTTGAACATATTCGTCCCTTTGAGGCTACAGGAGTGAATTTCACAGGAGCACTAACACTGACAGGCACCAAGGACAAAATTCCAGTGAAGGCATGTATCTGCCTATTCACTCCTGCCAAAACAAGGGCAGTACATCTAGAAGTGACTCCTGATATGAGTGCTGAGGCATTCTTAAAGGCTTTCCGCAGGTTTGCTTCACGTAGATCTTGTCCTAAGTTAATGATCTCAGACAATGAGTCCAACTTAGTGGCAGGGAAAGCATGTCTGAGGAAAATCTGGAACGACCTAGAGGTGAGCACTCCCCTAAATCAACGGCAGTGCCACTGGAAATTCATACCACCCATAGCTCCATGGCACGGAGGCTTTAATGAACGCATGACTGGTACAGTGAAACGTACTCTTCGGAAAACCCAACACTTCCAAATGATTGCCTTGCAGGAGCTCCAAACCGTTGCCATAGAAATAGAAGCTCTAGTTAACAGCCAACCACTTACCTACCTCTCTGATGATGTTTCTCAGTGTGAACCAATAAGTCCAGTTCATTTGATGTATGGGGGTCCTCTAAGTACTCTAGTGTCCCTGACGGACGATCCTTCATATGTTCGAGAGAGTGACTTGGTTCAACGTTTCAAAACATCTTTCAGGAGTGATAAGTCTTTGGAATGACGTATGGATTGGAGAATAACTTACTGCTCTGAGGGAGTATCATTACAAGGCAAACAACCCATACAACAGAATTAACTTGAAACCTGGTGACATAGTTCTGGTGGACAGCGATGGGCAATGGTCAGAGTGGCCTATAGGCAAAATAGTCTCTGTTCATCCAGACTGTCAGGGCATCTTGAGCACAGTGAAAGTAAAATGCCGAGGCAACACTATTCTCAAAACATCAAAGAAATTAGTTCCTTTAGAACTGGCAGGAAAAGAAGATTCTCAGCGATTTCCAGCACCCGAAAATCGGGTGCTGGAAATCAGTAAAGGACATCCGTCCAGGGCAGACTGCTGCACGGCAGGGCAAGCTCAAATTAACGCAGCACTATAATTCTGAGGGCGAAGAATAAAATTATCGCAGTCCTTAGCGGGAGTCCGACCCCTATTTCCCCCCTCCCCCAGAATTATGTCGGAAATCCGACACACACAATAACTATAGTAACCCCTTAGAATTTTGAAAATGGGTGATTCCGTGACTTTTTTTTTTTTTTTTTTTGCAGGGACATTCCTGCGCGGGCCCTAAGCCTTTGGCTGGCTCACTAAGTGTTGCTTGTTTCTGTTTTACTTGGGCGGAGTATGAGTATTTATTACTCATGTGGTCGCTTCAGTAAGATTTTGCCATATGTGTTTAACAACTTCTTCTGCTCTGTTGAATGTAAGTTGAAATCTTAATGGGTTTGTAACTGTGCACTATGTTAGATATTGTTCCAGTGGTCTGTCAGGCATTTCTCCACAGTGTTAACATTTCCTCTCATCTTCCGGAACCTGTAAGCCTATTTCCCATGCACATGGGTATCCAAGCCTGATGCGATGTAAGTGCACTTCTGTGGCTCTACTGCTCCCTTTCATCAAACCAAGTGGTTCGTAGTTGGTTGAATTCTTGTACCAACCCGCAGATCCTGATGTTGCAACTGCTGTGTTGTGGTCACTGTACATCTTTTGCATTGCTCTGTTTCTAATTACTTTCTTAATCTGTGATAGACTCTGTGGTATGTAAATGTCTACATTTCTTCTCTTAGTTGCAAGTTTTGCAGCTTCGTCTGCAATGTCATTTCCTATTATGATTCCGTGAAGTTATCACATAACAAGTAAATATTAAACTCCAATTATTCTTTTAAACTTCAGTCTTGTGTTTAAACTTAATAAAATAGTATTCACTTAGACTGAATATAATTAAATACAGAAATATAGCTTGACTTTCTATTCCTTAAGACATAAATAGAACCAACAAACATTATTGGACGCCACCCCACAGGGGAGCGCCAGTCACGTAGTCACACACAGAACTTGTAAACACACGAAACAAAGAGAGAGGGCTCCTAGAGAGTTTGCGACATGCATCACACGCGAAAGACTACTTTCTCTATCCTAGTGAATTGCCACAGCAACTGTACAACAATAGGAGTGCCTGAGTATCCGACTGCCTTATATTCTTTATTAGTAGTGATCACTATATAATGTAGGACTGGTAGCCGGTTATGAGCTTACGACAAACACAAACACAGTAAGTGTTTTATTCAGCACTACACACACACAATATTCATGTCACACCTGTACTTTATATGTTAATATGCCATTACTAATGTACTTCATTTGGCAGTTAATATGTGATTTGGAGTTACTACAAGCTGAGCTGGCCCACATAAACAGTGAAGTTTATTGCTACCTTGGCTGTACAGAGGCCACTGTGCTAGGACGCCATTACATGCGCCCTGCAGCACATGTAGCCACACCCTAAACAGTTTTTGGATGAACATATCCAGCCTAAACAGGCCATCTCTACCACACAGCTGAGGCATTACCTAAATTGTATACTAATATAATCATAAGATTGAGTAGTACTAACAATATTAGTAGAGTAGACCACCATATGTGGTATAATTTATATTTTAAAACAGGTAAACAATTGTAGCTTATCCCATATCCACTCTTAGGTAGTATAAGCTATAATTGTCCCTCCAACTATGTGCAGATAAGATTCTGGCAGGCTGAATCAGAATATACAGTCAACTTAACATTATAATAATATAATATTGAAGTTAACAAAAAATGGAATGAAAATTACTAATAGCCAACTAGGATTTTCCCACAAATTGAAATAGGAGAGCACAGCTGATGTAAATAGCCAATTCATATTAAGCTTTCTAAGATTAGAAAACATGATTACCTACTGAGAATCACCAGAGTGAGGAGTAACAAAGTCAGCATGAGAGCCGATTCAACCAGCGTCTGTAGATAGCAGAGGCAGGGAATAATATTTGGGAAAAAACAAAACAAAACGGTAACAAGATGGCTGGAGTCCCCTGTTATAGCAAAAGTGAGTATTTTTTCGTGATAGTATGTTTTGGCCAACAGCCTAATGCCAAGTTGAGTTCCACAATTGAGCGTATTGCGGGAGCCATAAACGTCACAATTGCTCTGTTTGTGTCATGCACTTAATGACAGACCAACAACACACACAAAAAAGTTAAGTTTTCTTACAAGAACAATGCTCCACTCTGTAACAGGGTGAGAATAGCTTGAACTACCTCATTCCTTTCTGTGTATTTATACCTCAATAAACTTATTTCAATTTAAATTAATATTAGGAACTCAGTCATGTCTGATTGCATCTTTTCTGTTGCGGAGATCCTGGGTATATGACACTGAGGACAGTTCGATTATGACTTGTGTTCACTGGATATACATTGACTCTCAAATTAAGTATGGCAGCGCTCATGAATCAGATACTAATAGAGAGTAAAAACTAACTTGTGGGTTTATAGAGTTTTAAACACTCCTATACATTTTGAAGTTTGGGTGATGCATGACCCTTTGCTGGCAAGCATATTTTCTACCTCATTTAGCTACAGCATCTTTCACTTGTCTTCTAAAGGAGAGATTATCATAAATGCCTTTACATATTATGGTAATCAATGGGTTATAAGTCATATTATTCAAAAAGTAGCTTAATCTATAGGTGTTAGATTTATTACTTTTTGAAAGATATAATCACAAGTTTTTTGTATTTGGCAACAAGTTACACCCAAACTATATTTATAATGGTTTTGATGGTAACATTAAAATTATTAACTTTTGTTATCATTTCTCCTGTTAACCAAAGCGTTCAATCACCAGCAAAGGCACATGTCACTGGAAATATGTGAACGTCTTCAAAGAAAATGTTCTACATAAGTGGTCCTTCACACTGCTGATGTGACGTATTCCTGGCAGAAAGTGATCCTAATGCAGATCAGGTAACTGATAATGGAAAAGATATGAGTTATAAATAAGGTTTGAAATATATCAAAATAAAATAGGACTTGAAACAATGGGTATCAATTGGATAAATTTAGATTCAGGAAATACCTTGGTTAACATAAATTTCGAAACAGGGCTGTTGAATTATAGAACATATTAACAGATAACATAACTGACATGAAATCGTTGGAATGTTTTAAGCAAAGGATAGACATACATAAACGAGTTGGGTGGATATAATGAAGTGCCTCATATGGGCCAATAGGTCTTCAGCATTTTGGATTATTCGTTTGTTATTCTTATGTTCTTATCCTTAAACCCAAATTAATTGTCAATTACAATATATGTAATTGTTACCAAGGTAGATTTCAATTTTGTCAGCAAGAGTTTGTACAAATTTCTAACCAATAATTAAGTAAGAATATAGGTTTATAGGTATCACTGAGACAGCATTGCGCTGGCTTTCTCATAATTATGAGCGAAAAATGTTGTGATCAGTGCAGGCTTGGAGGAGTGTAGCCAGGAGTACTGTAATGGGCACGGTAAGTTGTCATGGATGTAGGGGAGAACATTGTCTTAGTGCCTAGTTAACATCTCTATCATGAGCAACTTTTCTTGTTTTTCTTCTGTTGTGTTGCAGGACAGACAATCAGGAATTAGTGTGGAATAAATGACAGTAATAAGAGAATAATCTGGCACTGTGATTTACGTCTTACATGTACAGTCAAATAAATGAAGTTTGGATTCTTCCAGTGATTGTTGCAACATTGACATCAGAGCAGTTAAGTGGTTGTGTATAGTCAACATATGGTTATTCATACTCTCATATGACCCCATCTAGCTTTACTTTTCACAAATCAACTTTCAATATATTTTCTTGTTCCTCGCGTCACCTTTAATCGCCATTTTTTGCACTTGTGTTATTCAGTTTCTCGAATTATCATAGACGATCATATTCCACCCCCCCCCCCCGCCAAACTCACTCTTCCTATTTATCCCAACACGCACCCCTCCCCATCTCATCCAAAATAAACCTTCCTCGTCCTCTCCTTTTCCTCACACACCATCCCCATCTCGCCTCATCACTGTAACCCATTTCACAGCACTGCCTATATCACTGTAAATATCTTAACACAATCTAAATTATCACTTACATTAATACAAATGTACCCCCACATAATCTGTCAGTGTAACCCTTTTCATTACACACTATCTATGTCATCGTAATCAAAATATTTTGACCAGAATGCAAATCTGCTATCCGAACATTCACTTTGCATTTCAATTTCTGAATACAATTATATTTAAAGAAAAGCTAAACTCTATGGATGACCAAACCACACTCCAGAAGATGTAGAGTCGAATGTTACACATATGATTTGATAATGGTTAAGGGCGGACCGAAACGTCGTCGTCTCTTCATCTTCTGGTGTGTGATTTGGTCATCAAATCTTCAGCCACATTTTTCTAATTCACCCCCGAAAACTCTACGGACGTTTGACTGCTCTGTTCAAATCCTTTGACTTCGTGAAGGGGGTGCGGAGGCCAATTCTCACAAGTGTAATAGGGGTCCGACCCTGACCATCCGATGAGATTTTCCATAGAATCACATACCACTATACACTGTTGTGTTTGTCTTCCAACTTTGGAGAGACAGACTGACAGTCATTCTCTTAGATACTGCAGATAGACTAGATAGGATTCCGGGCTGTAGCTGGGGTCTCTGACTGTATCTCTGACTCTGTCTGTCTGTCTGTCTGTTTGTTTGAGCAATGTAATTTTTGAGTTAGATTTGTTATGTCGTGGGAGCTCCAGCAATCGCCGGTACAGGAAGATTATTACTATCAACTAGTCTTAGCTTCTGTGAGAGTGAGCAGCTAACAGATAGTGGACTTTGCATCCACTGCCGCAACTAGCGTCCACTTTCACCACTAGCGTCCACTATCACATGTAGTATCCACTGATGTAACTAGCGTCCACTATCGCATCTAGCGTCCACTGACGCAACGAACGTCAACTGTCCTTACTAGATTCCACTGTCGTTAATAATGTCTACTACCGCAACTAGCATCCAATATTGCTACAGACTTCTACCGTCTTTACGAGCTTCTACTATGGATACAAAAGTCCACCGTCTTTACTAATGTCCACTGTCGTTAACAGAAGTCCACCGTCTTTACTGGTGTCCACTGTCGATAACAAAAGTCCACCTTCTTTACTGCTGTCCACTGTCGATAACAAAAGTCCACCTTCTTTACTGGTGTCCACTGTCGATAACAAAAGTCCACCGTCTTTACTAGTGTCCACTGTCGATAACAAAAGTCCACCGTCTTTACTAGTGTCCACTGTCGATAACTAAACGTTCACCATCTTTACTAGCGTCAATGGTCGCTACTAGCTTGCAATATCACTACCAGCGTCCACAGTCGATAAAAGCGCTCATTTTACTAAAACAGTTCACGGTCACATCTAGCGTTCGCTTTCGCTAATAGCTTCCACTATCGTTAAGAGTGACTACTATTATGTCCTATGTCCCTACTACTATTCACTGTCACTACTAGCGTTCATTATTGCTCCTAACGTCCACTGTCGCGGCTAGTGTCCATTTACATCTCCAGCATCCTCTTCCATCCTCTCTCCAGAGAGAGAGAGAGAGAGAGAGAGAATCAGAGAGAGAGAGAGAGAGAATCAGAGAGAGAGAGAGAGAGAGAGAATCAGAGAGAGAGAGAGAGAGAGAGAGAGAGAGAGAGAGAGAGAGAGAGAGAGAGAGAGAGAGAGAGAGAGAGAGAGAGAGAGAGAGAGAGAGAGAGAGAGAGAGAGAGAGAGAGAGAGAGAGAGAGAGAGAGAGAGAGAGAGAGAGAGAGAGTGGGAGGCAGAAAGAGGAAAGAGTGAAAATTACGGGGGGGAGGGGGAACTTAGGGTGAGAGGGGTTGAAAAGGGGAAAATAGACAGTGGAAAAGTGAGAGGGGTGATTGGCAGGAATGGAGAGGGGGAAGAGGGTGAGCAATACCCTGGTACCGCTGGGTACCCCATCAAGTGGAATATGCAAATACAAAAAAATCATCATAAACATTAACTTTTGATATTTTATGCTTAAATAATGTTTTGAAATATACCTCCTTCTATACAAACACGTTGTAAATATTAAAGAATGTATATTTCTGTATACTCCACATTTTAGGCGTCCATACATTACACATACTGTATAGGTTATCTCAATCAACATTACGACTGAAATTTCATTTGCAGTTAGACCTCCATTGCCACTGTGAGTTTTGTTTTTAATTCCAACATTCGGTCATTTGTCTTCAGGCTGACATAATGCGAAGCCTCCGCAAATGGGAAACGTCTGTGGCAGCTCCCTCTTGAGGAACTTCATTTGTTTTATCATTAAGAGGAAGGTGGGAAGGAATGTGTAGGTTCCTGACGTGGTGATAACCTGCAATACTTCGCTTCTCAACGAAGTTGGTATTCATAACCAGAATAGAGACGGGAAGTCTTCAACGACTGTAATTTTGTCTCTTTTATTTTTTATTCAAACTAAGAATTTGATTAGGAATTTGCTGGTGTTCGTAGTGAAGCTGCACGCTAGGAGGGGATACACTACATCAGCTTAGCTGAAGTTTGATCCTAGAAACCCATTCATTGGATAAGCTTAATATTATTTTACATTATAAATTTATATTTTTTCCACTGATAAGTTACGGTCGTCAGTAATTAGATATAATTGCACTAAACTGTGTGCAAGAGGCTTCACATTGTCGGTTGGCTGAGATTCATGCGTATCGACATGCTGAGCGAACATTTTATTTGCTCTGTGATTTACATACACAAGTAGGTATTATAGGTCGTGAACATACGCACACTGGTTGATAACGCAATACGTTCTTGAAGAGCCACTAAAACGTCTCGCTTCATGCAGGTCGGCGTTCGATCTCCGAACATCCAAGTGATTGATTACCATTTCTTCCCCCTGTCTCATCCCAAATCCTTATCCTGACCCCTTCCTAGTGATAGCGCATTGAGCAACACCTCGACATTCTCACAGACCAACATCACCTCAGCACTGAAACAAGGATAGTCAAGAAAATAACAATGTTATATGGAGGACCTATGGCAATTCCACGACCAAGAGTCGGCTTCCTGAACCTTGCAGGAATCAATCTCACTGAGGACCAAGTCACTCTCCTAAATTCGGGAATAAACTGCCACGTTATGTCCAGACCAAGTGAGATGGCCCGGAAAGTGGAGTTAGAGATTCTGTTGGACGACATATTCGACCTCGAGACACAAAAGAAGGTCACCACCAAAGACACCTTACAAGCAGAACTTTTTGCGGAAGGAGGAAAGAATCGAGGCAACTACAGAAGCACCATACTGTCCCCCGAGCTCAAAGCGGCAGCTAAGAGCCTTCGTGAGAACAAGGAGATAGTTGTCAGGAGAGGTGACAAGTCGCCAATATACGTCATTCTTAAAAAGACGAATATCTGGCCAAAATGAACCTCATACTCTCGGACCAAACTAAATTCCAAAGGGTAACGAAGGACACTACAGCCGAATTGAAAGCAAAGGTCAACAAATTGATTGAAACTGTGAACGCCAAGAAATCCGGACTCCACCTGCCAAAGATTATTGGGGAATATAAACCTGGATATGCGTATGGAAATGTCAAGACACATAAGCCTGGAAACCCACTTCGGCCAATCATCAGCCAGATACCCACACCCACGTACAGACTGGCGAAACGACTGAACGGCGTGCTGACTCCTTATGTCCCTTGCGCCTTCAGCCTGAAGTCTCCAAAGGAATTTGTTGACTTACTGCGGGGAACACGGGCCACAGGGATAAGAGCTTCGTTGGACGTAGAATCACTGTTTACCAATGTACCTGTGGATGAAACCATCGTGATGATAGCGGACAGAGTGTATCGTGATCCGGCCTGTACTCCTCTTGACATACCAGAAAACATTCTAAGGAAACTACTCCAAGCTTGTACTAAAGAGGCACCCTTCTTGAGCCCGAATGGGCAAATGTATAAGCAAGTGGATGGGGTCGCCATGGGTTCTCCCCTAGGTGTCCTGTTTGCAAACTTCTACATGGGTACCATCGAGCAAAAAGTCTTAGTCGACATGAACTTGAATCCGGCCATATACTGCAGGTATGTTGACGACATTTTTACACAGGTACCTGATGTCAGAAATCTGCAGGAGCTGAAGGAGGCATTTGAGCAGAATTTTGTGTTGCATTTCACTGACGAGATGGAGAAGGATGGGAAGCTGCCCTTTCTAGATGTAACAGTCATGGAAAGGAGCGGAGGTTTCCACACTGCAGTCTACACTAAGGAAACAAACATAGGAATGTGCCTAAATGCCAACAGTGACTGCCCAAAAAGGTGCAAGAGGAGTGTTGTTAACGCTTTTGTCGACCGTGCTCTCAGCCACAGCTCAGGATGGAAGCAAGTCGACGAAGAACTCTGTAGTGTAAGGCAGGTCCTAGTCAACAACGGCTTCTCCAATGGGTTCGTTGAAGACATCATAAGAAGGAAAGTGAAAACCATGCAACCTCTGAAGAGACAACTAACACAACACCTATACCCCCGATTAGACTATTTTACAGGAACTTCTTTTCCACAGCTCATAAAATGGAGGAAAGGGTCCTGAAGGATATTGTTAATAGAAACGTTATCCCTACAGACAAAAATCAGAAGATACAAGTGACGATTTACTATAAAATCAAGAAAACGGCCAGCCTACTCATGAGAAACTCTCCAGACACAAAGCAGAACGCTTTAAAAGAGACCAACGTCGTCTATGCCTTCAAATGCCCTCTTGGGGACTGTAAGCCTCAAAAAACTCAGTATATAGGCAAGACAACAACATCTCTTTCCAGGCGTTTAACGATGCATAAGCAACAGGGCTACATTAAGGAACATATAATCTCTTCCCATAACCAAACCATCACCAGAGAAATCTTAGCAAACAACACAGAAATTATCGATAGATACAGCGATAGCAGGCGGCTTGACATCTGCGAGGCACTACACATCAAGAAGTCAACACCAGCAATCAACAGCCAATTAATGCACAACTATATTCTACCCACTTCAAGACTCCGCTCCAATATAGAAGCATCAAGAAATATGGGCCATTAGGCCCTCTGCAATTACTTCCATTCTTACCTTCAATACCCATTATTTCGTGTTCTGTCTTGTATTGAAAGTTTGTTTTCACCTCATCCAAAACTGTTGTAACATATCACCTCACCCAAATGCAGGTATAAAAAATTGAAGATGTTTTAGCTCTATTCAGTTATAGTTCAATTGTGTACTCACCTAGTTGTACTCACCTAGTTGTGCATGCGGGGGTTGAGTTCTGGCTCTTTGGTCCCGCCTCTCAACCGTCAATCAACAGGTGTACAGATTCCTGAGCCTATTGGGTTCTATCATATCTACACTTGAAACTGTGTATGGAGTCAGCCTCCACCACATCACTTCCTAATGCATTCCATTTGTCAACCACTCTGACACTAAAAAAGTTCTTTCTAATATCTCTGTGGCTCATTTGGGTGCTCAGTTTCCACCTGTGTCCCCTTGTGCGTGTGCCCCTTGTGTTAAATAGCCTGTCATTATCTACCCTATCAATTCCCTTGAGAATCTTGAATGTGGTGATCATGTCCCCCCTAACTCTTCTGTCTTCCAGCGAAGTGAGGTTTAATTCCTGTAGTCTCTCTTCGTAGCTCATACCTCTTAGCTCGGGTACTAGTCTGGTGGCAAATCTTTGAACCTCTTCCAGTTTAGTCTTATCCTTGACTAGATATGGACTCCATGCTGGGGCTGCATACTCCAAGATTGGCCTGACATATGTGGTATACAAAGTTCTGAATGATTCTTTACACAAATTTCTGAATGCCGTTCGTATGTTGGCCAGCCTGGCATATGCCGCTGATGTTATCCTCTTGATATGTGCTGCAGGAGACAGGTCTGGCATGATATCAACTCCAAAGTCTTTTTCTTTCTCTGACTCCTGAAGAATTTCCTCTCCCAGATAATACCTCGTATTTGGCCTCCTGCTCCCTGCACCTATCTTCATTATATTACATTTGGTTGGGTTAAACTCTAACAACCATTTGTTCGACCATTCCTTCAGCTTGTCTAGGTCTTCTTGAAGCCTCAAACAGTCCTCTTCTGTTTTAATCCTTCTCATAATTTTAGCATCGTCTGCAAAATGAGAGAGAAATGAATCGATACCCTCCGGGAGATCATTTACATATATCAGAAACAAGATAGGACCGAGTACAGAGCCCTGTGGGACTCCACTGGTGACTTCACGCCAATCGGAGGTCTCACCCCTTACCGTAACACCCTGCTTCCTATTGCTTAGATACTCCCTTATCCACTGGAGCACCTTACCAGCTACACCTGCCTGTCTCTCCAGCTTATGTACCAGCCCCTTATGCGGTACTCTGTCAAAGGCTTTCCGACAATCCAAGAAAATGCAGTCCGCCCAGCCCTCTCTTTCTTGCTTAATCTTTGTTGCCTGATCGTAGAATTCTATCAAACCTGTAAGGCAAGATTTACCCTCCCTGATCCCATGTTGGCGATTTGTCACGAAGTTCCTTCTCTCCAGATGTGTTACCAGTTTTTTTTTCACGATCTTCTCCATCACCTTGATGGTGTACAAGTCAAAGACACTGGCCTGTAGTTCAGTGCCTCTTGCCTGTCGCCCTTTTTGTATATTGGGACCACATTCGCCGTCTTCCATATTTCTGGTAGGTCTCCCGTGTCCAGAGACTTACTATACACTATCGAGAGTGGCAAGCAAAGTGCCCTGCACACTTTTTCAGTATCCATGGTGAGATCCCATCTGGACCAACAGCCTTTCTAACATCCAGATTCAGCAGGTGTCTCTTGACCTCCTCTCTTGTAATTTTGAACTCTTCCAAGGCCGCCTGGTTTACCTCCCTTTCTCCTAGCACAGTGACCTCACCCTGTTCTATTGTGAAGACCTCCTGGAACCTCTTGTTGAGTTCTTCACACATCTCTCTGTCATTCTCTGTATACCTGTCCTCGCCTGTTCGAAGTTTCAATACCTGTTCTTTCACTGTTGTTTTCCTTCTGATGTGACTGTGGAGTAGCTTTGGTTTGGTCTTGGCTTTGTTTGCTATATCATTTTCAAAACTTTTCTCTGCTTCTCTTCTCACCCTGACGTATTCACTCCTGGTTCTTTGGTATCTCTCTCTGCTTTCTGGTGTTCTGTTATTCCGGAAGTTCCTCCACGCCCTTTTGTTCAGTTTCTTCGCTTCCATACATGCCCTATTATACCATGGATTCTTCTGTTGCTTCTCGGATTTTTCCCTTTGGGCCGGGATGAACCTGTTTACTGCCTCCTGACACTTTTGGGTAACATAGTCCATCATACCCTGTACAGACTTATCTCTGAGGTCTGTATCCCAAGGTATTTCACTTAGGAAACTTCTCATCTGTTCATAATTCCCCTTTCGGTATGCCAGCCTTTTGATTCCTAGTTCTGGTGTATGTAGGCACCTGTGTTTATTGAAGAGTTTGCTGTGTAGCAGATGATTTCTTTCATGTGACAATAATATTATAACTTATGCCAGAGAATATATATATATAAGTGTACCAGTTATTGGTGTTAGGCTGTGTGCCCAGTATTATCTTACTATTATTGACATTAATGAATTGGCATACATATATATATGCTGGAGTGTTGGATAACATTTTCATGTGTACAGTGATATTCTGTGTTATTGCCTTCGGAAAGGAATTACTGTGTCTAAGGCCAGTACCGTGATTTAATTCCATTTATTATCATTAGTATGATCTGTCATGTATAACGCCTTTACAGTGATCATTGTGTTTATTGCTATAGAAACGATTTATTGAGCTTGAGACCAGTGAAGTGACTCATTGCGTTCTATTGTCATTATAGCAAATATTGTGTTGATTGCAAATATAGTGATTTCTGTGAATTTAAAGGAACACGCGCTTAGCGCCAGGAAACAAGTACAGAAGCATTCTCACAGTGAGAGGAGCCGCTCAGCTGATATTGACAAGAGGGGGAGTGTTGCCCTCTTGATGAGTTCCAGGTTTATGAAGATAGAGTGACTAACTGCCAAGTACTTGTTTCTTCGTGGTTGGTATACTACCTTGTGTGTTTTTAAGTAAAATACAAAACTACCTTCGCGTTAGTATTGTCCCTACATATCTTGTTGCTATAGAACAGTTGGAAAGAGTGAGAGTGATAGAGTTACATACCTGCCTGTGACCAGTTTTAACGAGTGAGCTCTCTGCCACTAGTACCACAATCCCACAATACCACTGACGTGTTACTGGACACGGGAAACACCAGTTGGCGACCTTGCAGTTAGTAGTAGAGCCTTTGTCGGGGCGGGCACACGGTTGTGAGAGAGCAAACTGTGTTCTTACTCATCTTTGGCTATAAAGTCACCTGGAGATCGACTGGGATACTCTCCTGGCGAACAGTGGCGCCGCGAGGATTGAATGAAGACCCGCAGGGTTACGGTGAGTAACAGTTGTCGTTAATACTACTGGGTGGTATCTATGTAGAGAGAGAGACACCCCGACGTTGGCGACCGTTGACAGGATATTAAGTGCGATCGTTTATACTTATACTTTCAACTAAGATATACCCCGACATTGGCGATCCTGCCAGAATTTCGGGATTAAGTTCTTGTACACCGTTACTCGCCTTAACGACGATCCCCGACATTGGCGACCTTGCCAGGATCTAGTACTTATGATAACGATTAAGATTACGGTTGGAATTGTGGTACTTTACAGTTGTATTAGGTATCAGGTGCAGGTTATCACTCATAGCACAAGATGGAGGATGAGAAGGTAGCAAGGTTCATTGACACTAGAGATGAGCAGGTGCTGGAGGATTGAACCAAGGCGCAGCTGCAGTCGATAGCTGACCACTTTGGGATAAAGTTGAGATCTTCCAAAGTGGGAGAGAGGAGACTGGAGATCATGGCGCAGCTCAGGGCCCGAGATGAGGCTTTGGGGGAGGAACGGTCACAGACACCTGCTAGTGTGGGAGAACATTTGACCATTGGTGGCAGCAGTAGGGGATCCAGCAGAAGCAGACACAGCGTCAAGCTGGAGATATTGAAGCTGCAGCTGGAGGCACAGCTGCACTGGGAAGAGCGAGAGTCATAGCTGCGCAAGGAAGAGCATGAGCAAGAAGCGCAGCTGAAACGTGAAGAGCAGGAACGAGAAGCACAGCTGAAACGGGAAGAGCGAGAGGCACAGCTGCGCAAGGAAGAACGTGAGCAAGAGGCAAGTGAGCTGAGCTAGGGCTAGCCCCACCTGCCCCGCCACAGCAGGAAGACCGCCGAGTGAGAGAGCGAGACTTGCCGGTCTTTGTACCAAACGAAGCTGAAGGTTTCTTTGACCACTTCGAGAGGATCGCTACCTTGAAGAAGTGGCCGAGGGCGGAGTGGGCGGAGCTGGTTCACAGTAGGCTCACCGGTGAAGCTCGCGAAGCCTACAACATGCTCGACCTCAGGGAGTGTACCAACTACGATGCTGTGAAGAGAGCTGTGCTCCACTCTTTCAAACTAACGCCGAAATGTTACAGGAAAAGGTTCAGGGAATGTACCCGATCGGAGACGGCGAGGGAAATGGAGAGAAAGTTCCTGAAGTAGCTGGAATCCGAAGGACCGAAGTCGGCTGAAGATGTCAAGAGGCTGATGGTCATGGAGAAGTATATGTCTGTGCTCTCTCCTGAGATCATGGTTAGAGTAAAGGAGGCGGACATAAAGGACCTGAGGGCCGCAGCCGACAGAGCTGACATACTGGAAGAAGCCTTACGACCACGCCGAGAGGGACAACACCGACCGCCAGTATACTCCGGATATGGGAGAAGTTATAGAAGGACCGACGGATGGAGGACAGGAGCGAGTTCTCCCAAGTCCCACCTCTCGAGTGGAGACTGTAGAGGATCAAAGAGTGCTGTGGAGCCGATAAAGAAGTCCCTAGCTGAGAGCTCAGGAGCTGTTGCTGTGACGAAGGAGACGACGGAAGGCGCGAGGAAGACCCACGGAGCAACGGACTCTGGAGGCGTTGCCAGGGCGGGCAGTGGTGGAAGGTCACCGCCAGGGAAGTTTCGCTGCTACAACTGTGGGGGATTCGGACACTTCTCGCGGGAATGCAGACACCCTAAGCAGCGGGGGAACGTTGCTTTCATGAGGGTAGAGGACCAGATGGCCGAGAGGGTGCGGGATGAACCCGTTCTGAGTGGGGAGAAAAGAGTTCACCCATTCGTGTGTGAGGGAACCGTAAGGATGGGGGACGCAGACCCCATTCCGGTGAAGATATTGAGAGACACTGGGGCAGATTTTACCCTGGTGAGCAAAACCCTGTTCCCCGAGGGTTACAAGAGTTCCAGCGTGGGGTTGGCAGTTGTGACCACTGTGGGAGGCCCAGTGAGGATGCCCCTACACCCGGTGACTCTGAATTCTGATTATGGCTGCCAGACCCTGGTGGTAGGGGACTGCGCATCAATGCCCAAGATGGAGGCACAAGTCATCCTTGGGAATGACGCATGTGGAGGATGTGCCCTCCTTAACCTCGTGAAGGGCGAGGAGTGCTTGGAGCACTATAAGGAGAATGGCGGAGTGTTAGACGCCTGTGGGGACGAGAAGGGAATCGACGCGGTGGCGTTCCCTGTATGCGCTGTGATCCCGAGGCGGTGCGACGGACACGGAGGGAGTGGATCTGATAGGGCTAAAGAGGAGACGTCTGACAGCCTGGGAGTCGATCACCTCTTCGTGGAACCCGGAGAACGAGTGGAGGGCGAAGGCAGCCTGGATCGTGAGTTACAGGTGACTCTCGCCAGTTCTCTTGGGGTAGACCGCACTCGTCTGGGGGAGTTGCAGCAGATAGCGTTCACCGAATTGATTCATGAGGCCAAAGGAAGACGTGTCGGTCCTGAGAGGGCCACTCATTTTTACATACAGGACGGAATGCTGATGAGACAGTGGAGGCCTGTGAGGCTGGAGGCTGGAGAAGAATCTCTAGGTACGAGGCACCAGGTAGTGTTGCCGGCCCTATGCAGAGCGGCAGTGTTGGATCTGTCACACTCTGTGGACTCTGCAGGTCACCTGGGGGTGACCAAGACGTTGCATAAGATCAGGGACCATTTCAACTGGCCAGGTTAGGACGCCGATGTGAGGCATTAGTGTAAAACGTGCTTACCTTGCCAGAGGGCAGGGAAGAGCCATACCAAAGGCCCCGTTAATCCCTGTTCCTGCGTTTGGGCCTGCATTTGAGCGTCTGTAGTCGACGGAGTGGGACCGTTGCCACGGACGAATCGAGGAAATACCTACCTGATGATGTGCGCGTCAACCAGATTTCCGGAAGCTGTCCCGATGCGGCGTTTGACGTCGAGAGGAGTAGCTGGGCAGCTGCAACGATTTTTCTCTTGGGTGGGAATGCCCAGGGAAATTCAGACGGACTGTGGAAGTATATTCCAGTCCAAATGGTTCAGACAGACCGTGACAAATTGGGGAGTGACTCAGATTCGGTCGTCACCCTACCGACCGCAGTCGCAAGGGGCGATCGAAAGGTTTCACTCCACCCTGAATCGTTCTGAGAGTGTTCTGTGCAGAGCAGAGAGCCGAGTGGGATGAGGCAGTGTACCCTGCGTTGTTTGCCATACGTAACGCAGTGGTAGAGTTGTTAGGTTTCTCACCGTTCCAGCTGGTGTATGGACATGAGGTACGAAGTCCTCTGTCCATGCTGAAAGAACAATGGACACCAGGAGTGACCGTGGGAACGGTCAACGAGTACGTTCAGAAGTTCAAGGAGCGTCTCACTTTGGCAAAGGAACTAGCAGGAAAACATCTGAAGGAGGCGCTGCGTAAGATGTCAGAATGGTATGACAAGAAAGCTACGCCAAGTGAGTTCCAGGTTGGGTCTCAGGTTATGGTGTTGCTGCCAGGGAAGAGCCGAGTGACCGAGTCACGATTCGAGGGACCATACAGGGTGCTACGGCAATTGGGTCCTGTATCTTATGAAATCGGTAAGCCGGACAGACTCCGCAAGACACAGGTGTGTCATGTAGACCACCTTACAAGATACCTTGTAAGATAAAGATTAAATTAAAGATATCTTACAAGCAGAACTTATTGCGGAAGGAGGAAAGAATTGAGGCAACTACAGAAGCACCATACTGTCCCCCGAGCTCAAAGCGGCAGCTAAGAGCTTCGTGAGAACAAGGAGATAGTTGTCAGGAGAGGCGACAAGTCGCCAATATACGTTATTCTTAAAAAAGACGAATATCTGGCGAAAATGAACCTCATACTCTCTGACCAAACTAAATTCCAAAGGGTAACAAAGGACACTTCAGCCGAACTGAGAGTAAAGGTAAACAAATTGATCGAAACTGTGAACGCCAAGAAAACTGGACTCCACCTGCCAAAGATTATTTGGGAATATAAACCTGGATATGCGTATGGAAATGTCAAGACACACAAGCCCGGAAACCCACTTCGGCCAATCATCAGCCAGATACCCACACCCACGAACAGACTGGCTAAACTACTCAACAGCTTGCTGACTCCTTATGTCCCTTGCGCCTTCAGCCTGAAGTCTCCAAAGGAATTTGTTGACTTGCTGCGGGGAACACGGGCCACAGGGATAAGAGCCTCGTTGGACGTATATATGTATATATATATATATATATATATATATATATATATATATATATATATATATATATATATATATATGTATATAGTATTCCTGGGTTCTTCCTAGAGAACGACTTGCTCTACCGCAGATATAGACCCAGTAAACTGAAGGAGGAGGACGATTGGGCCAACATCGAACAACTTGTGATTCCTACCAGCCTGCGGCCCACTATTCTAAACCTGGCCCACGGAGCGCTCTCCCACTTCGGCTTCAACAAGACTTACCATGGAATTCGTCAAGACTACTACTGGCCAGGTATGGTAAATAACGTCAAACAGTACGTAAAACAGTGTCATACATGTCAGATGGCAGGCAAACCGAACATCTCCATTCCCAGAGCGCCACTGATTCCCATACAGGTGCCTGCGGAACCTTTCCACAGGCTCATAATAGACTGTGTTGGTCCTTTACCTCGGACCAGTTCAGGTAACGCCTACATCCTAACCATCCTGTGTCCTACCACCAGATTTCCCATAGCAGTTCCAGTGAAGAACATCACGGCTGCTACGGTTATAAAACATCTATTGAAGATCTTCATTCAATACGGATTTCCCAGGGAGATTCAGAGCGACTGTGGTACCAACTTCACCAGTGATCTCTTCAAAAGGACACTGGAGGAGTTCAACATCAAACAGGTATTGTCCAGCCCCTATCATCCTGCTTCACAGGGTTCTCTTGAACGTAGTCATCAGACTATCAAAGCACTCTTGAAAAAGTTTTGTAGTGAAACCTCGAAGGATTGGGATAAGCAGATTGACCTTATAATGTGTATTTACAGAAGTCTCCCCAATGAGTCCCTAGGAGAATCTCCTTATGAGATGCTCTACGGCCGTAAGTGCCGTACTCCCCTTAAGGCTTTCAAAGACTCTCTCAGAGATGCCACCTTCAGTGAGCATCAGAATGTGCCCCAGTTTCTTCAAAACCTTCAACACATTCTAGAGAGAGTCCACCGTTTTGCCCATGATAATCTATTGAAAGCCCAGGAGAGAATGAAGACTCATTACGACCAGACCAGCAAAGTACGAAAATTCAAGCCGGGAGACTTCGTCCTTGCATATTTCCCTATCCCAGGTTCACCTTTACAAAACAGGTTTTCAGGACCCTACTGCGTCAAAGAGTGCAGGAATAATAACAACTACGTAATAGAGACTCCAGATAGGCGGCGGAAGACCCAGCTGTGCCACGTCAACCTCCTGAAGCAATATAATGGTACTCCTCCCACTGTCCTAATTAACTATTCCACCTTCACAGAACCCTACATCCACAGTGAGACCTTCCCAGCTTCTCCTCCCGAAAGCACTGACAAGGAGTCAGCGCTTTCTAATTCCGAAATCCTTAATGATCTTCCCAAATACTTTCAGGATAATCATAGTGCACCTCTCGTCAAGATCTTCAGAGAACATCAAGAGTTGTTCCGAGATGACCCCCAAGAGTGTAATGTTACCCAGCACGACATCCAACTGCTCCCCGACACCCGGCCGATTCGTCAACCCTTCTACCGAATCAGCCCGAGCAAGAAGGAAGTCATGCGTGCTGAGGTGCAGTACCTCTTGGATCATGGACTGGCTACACCTTGTGAGTCCCCCTGGGCCTCACCTTGTATCTTGGTGCCCAAACCCCAAGGTAAGGTGCGGTTATGTACCGACTATCGTAAACTGAACAATGTAACTGTCAAGGATGCTTACCCCTTGCCAAGGATAGATGACATCCTTGATGCCATTGGTAGTGCCCAGTACTTGTCCCAAGTGGACTTGCTTAAGGGGTACTATCAAGTGTGTCTAACGGAGCGCGCTAAAGAGATATCTGCCTTCATCACTCCTTTTGGACTTTTCAGATATGAACGCCTTCCTTTCGGACTATGTAATGCCCCGGCCACCTTTCAGAGAGCTGTCAACCGTGTCATCCAGGGCTTGGATAACACATACGCCTACCTGGACGATATCGTCGTAGCCTCCAACACCTGGAGTGAACATCTGCTCCAGCTGCGACGTCTGTTCTCCAAGCTCCTGACAGCCGGCCTCACCATCAACCTGGGCAAGTCCACTTTCGCGAAAGGTAAAGTGCGTTATCTGGGTCATGTTATTGGGAGTGGCAGCATAGCTCCGTTAGACTCACACACTCAAGCCATCCAACAGTATCCACAGCCTACCACCAGGAAGCAGCTCCTGCGCTTCCTTGGTCTTGCCTCCTACTACCGTAGGTTTGTGAGGAATTTCAGTACAGTCGCCACACCTCTAATTCTATTAACCAGTCCCAAGCAATGGTATAATTGGACCCTGCAGCAAACCGTTGCTTTCGAACAACTCAAATTCCTCCTCTGTTCTAACCCCATTCTCGCCTCTCCAGATATCACCAAGCCTTTCGTCCTTCATGTCGACGCCAGTGGTACCGGCGTTGGTGGTGTCCTGATGCAACAACGAGGCGAGGAGGTTCTACCTGTCAGCTACTACAGCTACAAACTGAAACCACACCAGAGGAACAACAGCACTATTGAAAAGGAGCTACTATCCATCGTCCTGAACCTCCAACACTTCGCTCCGTACCTACAAGGCGCCAGGTCTACCACCATCTTCTCAGACCACAACCCTCTCCGCTTCCTACATCAAGCCCAATTCACCAACCAGCGTCTTCTACGATGGGCTCTGTATTTATAAGATTTCAACCTGGAGATCCGCTATATCAAGGGTTCTGACAACACCATAGCCGATGCCCTCTCCAGAGTTTATGAAGTAGAAGCGACTCCATCCATTACTCCACCACATAACGACGTACTTCTTCCAGAACCGCAGGCTTCGGGGGAGAGTTGTGACAATAATCTCCTTCAAGAGATTGAGCCTGCTCTTCCCTCCACAATTACGTCGTTACAACTATATAAAACTACTATGGAAGAAATGTCCAACAACGACAACAACACCAGCAAGGTTTGCCAGAGAGCAAAACGTATGCAGCCAGGGACACCTGCTCAGACTCAAACCGCCAAACTACCTGTCTTACTGCCGGCTCCCCGCTGATTGGTCGCCGGTCTGGCTGCAACTGCACTCGCCCCCCCCATACTACTTGATGTCTGGGGCCGCCACGACCTCAGTCCTCAGAATATTCCGTGCTTTCACAGTTAACACTTCTCCCTGCTAGACGTAAGCTTTAGCGTACGTATACTGAGAGAGGTGATAGCTTAAAGCCAATATTCCAGCACCTTTCATATACTTGTATATTGCACTTCTTGTTATTTTGTCTTAACGTAACTTTTCATTGTGTCATTTAATTATTCTTATTATTTTGATTGATTGATTTTATTATACGAATTTGTTTGTCCATTTTATTCATGTTTTATTTCTTTAACGTAATTAAAATTCCATTGTTAAAATTTACTTGTGTTTTGTGTGTCTTCTCCTTACCTTACCACAGACGAAGTTCCAGATTTTCTATTTTTTTTTAATACTATGTGACGAGGCCATACCCCTAGCTTTGAACAGCCGAACACCAACGCGTTACCTTCACAATATATATATATATATATATATATATATATATATATATATATATATATATATATATATATATATATATATATATATATATATATATATATATACATATGTGTATATATATATATATATATATATATATATATATATATATATATATATATATATATATATATATATATATATATATGTATATATATATATATATATATATATATATATATATATATATATATATATATATATATATATATATATATATATATATATATATATATATATATGTCGTACCTAGTAGCCAGAATGCACTTCTCGGCCTACTATTCAAGGCCCGATTTGCCTAATAAGCCAAGTTTTCATGAATTAATGTTTTTTTCCGACTACCTAACCTAACCTAACTTTTTCTGCTACCTAACCGAACCTAACCTATAAAGATAGGTTAGGTTAGGTTAGGTAGGGTTGGTTAGGTTTGGTCATATATCTACGTTAATTTAAACTCCAATAAAAAAAATTGACCTCATACATAATGAAATGGGTAGCTCTATCATTTCATAAAAAAAAATTAGATAAAATATATTAATTCAAGAAAACTTGGCTTATTAGGCAAATCAGGCTTTGCATACAAAATTGTAGTGGTGATCCAGTTCTCTGTACTTACTGGATTTGGCTGTTTCCCTGTGGGTGGCAGCGCCACCTGGTTGTGCAACACTGAGGTCAATATAGGTGTTAGCCAGGGTTGATACGCACGTGTAGTCCCATACCAACTGCTTATCATTCTTCCAGGGGTTCACTGTGATACCATCCGGGCGACCAATAAGAGCATCAGAGTTACGGGGCGTTAGGTAACGGGGCTCTCTTTCAGCTGGGCATCCAGCTGTGGTGAGGCTCCTCTTGATGATGTCGTTAACTTCACTGTGCCTCGAGTGCCATCCCCCCTGTGCTTTGGCAGAGTAAGCCATGGTGGCCGTACCTGTCAACCACCACCTCGCCGCAAATACACCTATATCTGGTGTGGATTGGGGCAGCAAGGCGGAGGGCCACAGCAATTCGGAGGGCGTGTGGTGTGAGACGCGTGCCAGTTGCCGACATTGGGGTTGCTAACAGGAAATCCCCTGCATGTGGGGTTGCTACTGCTGTGAGGCGAGCAATGTCGTGTTGTGTTGTTGCAGCACCCAGGCACTCTTCAGCAACTTGGTCTACAATGGGGCCATCAAAGCTGGATTACTTGTGGGCTTTTGGGGATGGTGGGTGTGGTGATGGGCCTGCACGAGAGGCCCACTCTGTGGCACAGCGTGTAAAATTGGGATCATGTACACCTGCCAGCTGATGTAAGTGGGGAGGTAGAATTTCCTTCACAAGGTCGTCGGATGCTGATAAGGAGGACAGGAAGGCTGGAACAGCGATTTGCGTTGCTGTTCGAACTCCGAGGCCCCAAGTCTTACGGGAAGAGAGGCTTGTTTCCACTGTAGGTCATCAAGAGAGAGGTTAAGGGCTTTTTATAGCATTGATTTCAGTAACCACTGATTTCAGTCATACTCACTTAGTTTTTGGCTACTGTATGATGGTGAACACCTCAGAAAGTAGGTTAACCTGGGGAGGGATAGACATCGGGTGATGAGGTAGAGTGCATCATGAGCATCAATATCCTCAATCCTCCCATCCATCCTCTTAAGGTCGGCGATTTTCTTATCAAGGACCTCATCGATGGCTTTTAACCCCAGGGGAGCTCCTAGGAGTGTGCTGTCTTCAGGTTTAGTTTTATCGATATTTGGCAGAAGACCCTCTATTCTCTCTACGATGCCCTGGTTGGAACATATTTTTTCACATTTAGAAGGGTTCAGGGTGAGGCCTAAAACTGCACCTTGCTCCTGGATTTTTCTGATGTCCTCCAGGAGGGAGTCTTGGGAACCAGCTAGGGTACCATCATCCAAGAACCAGATTTTAAGCTCGCTGGACAGGACCTCTGTGACTTGTTTGATGACTAAGCAGAAAAGGAGAGGAGCAAGGGGGTCACCCTGTTGGACGCCTTCCCGCAAGTCAATTTCATGTTGGCCAAAAAGTAGCTTAAGATCCATACTGTAGCATAAATGTACAAAAAGGTAGAGGGAAGGGAAATGACTATGAACCGCACGGAGTACAGCATCCCTCCGCACCAAATTAAAGGCATTTTTTAAATCTAGCTTGATAAGGGCCTTTTCGTCTGTGATGTTGGCAATGAAGGCTCGAGCTGCATGGGCTGCAGCCTCACACCCTTGTGGAATGCCGAACCCGAGCTGTTTTGGCTTCAGCATGTTGGCCGCTGCTTCACTAACTGTTCTTGCAGCTGCCTTTGCGACGAGTCGCCGGAGAGAATTGCCCACAGCTATTGGCCTAATCCCTCCATCCTTTTTCTTTACAGCACAGAGAGATGCTCCAAAAAAGATAGGTCTTATGGATGCTGGTATGTTGCCAGCTAGACATGTGTTGGTGAATCTGGTTAGTTCCACCATTAGTTATATATATATATATATATATGTCGTACCTAGTAGCCAGAACTCACTTCTTGGCCTATTATGCAGGGCTCTCGTCTTACTTAACTAAGTTAGCAAGGACTCTGTTGTTTCTGGCTAAGTGTAAACATTTTGGCCTATTATGCAAAAAATCATACTGTTTTTTTGGCCAAGAATGCAAACTGGCAATTGTTTATTTGTTTATCACATGGTCACTGTAAAGTAAGATGTTGTCCATTGAATGTAGGAAGATATTTAGATAAAAATGTCAAATGGGGACGATGTACAGATTAATAATGGCCTTAGGAATTGTTTGTACTAGAAATCAGTAGCACGTGGAGCGATATGGTGCTTGAACACTTAGCCGGCATACACTATTATTTAAAACAATTTTGTGTTTATAGAGAGAAAGAGAGAGATAGATTAATAGTTCTCAACTCCTTAAAACATACATAACTGAAACATGCTCATGTCTGAACATTTTGTCCTGCCTCAAAATCACATTGAACAAATAATGTCTTATCCCAGGCCAGCATCCTCTCCGATAAGGATCCTTGGTGGCTCGACCACCAGAAGTTACATCCTGTATACCACTACATTCTCATTTGAACCTAATAGTACTTACCTAACCTAACTTTTTATATAGTCTGTATACGGTAGCTTATTACGAAGCGATAAGCACCCTCCCCTAGGATAGGTTAGGTTAGGTTCCCTAGGTTCAACGCAACCCCCTGTCCCATCATGCCTGGAGGAGACAGCTGGTTGCCCGGAGTAGATGGTAGCAGTGTCAGCTGAATTATAAACCAACACACGCTTCGCTACTCTTCCATCAAATAGAAATTTAGTAGCCACATTCTTACTAATATTTGGAATATTCAGGTGTACAAAGCTTTTAAAACCATGGTATCATTATTTCCCTTTAAATCTTTTACATCTTCGATTATATCAAGTTCCCAAATAAACAAATATGTAGACAAATATTGTTCAGTTGATATAAATATTACATTAGAACCATCTATAATTAAATTAACACCAACTATACACAAAATTGTAAATGTTTATGCTATTAAAATATGGATGGGATCTACTCAAGAAGGATATCCTGCGGCATCCCAATTACAATTTATACTGCGAGTCGTAGTTAGGGAGGATGAAAATCATTGTTCTTATATGTTTGTGGAACTCTTCTCTAACATTGACCAAAGAAGCATCATGTTCTGTGAACATAATTTCAGGCCGGATTACTTAAAATTGCCTATCAAGGGATATAGGTCCTACGCCAAAGATCCTTCCATATTTCTGATGACGATACAAGCTTCCAATCAGGAACGAGAAGCTCTGAGAGAGATGATGATAGCAGACGGAATATCGATTCCATCGTCATTTTGTAAAGTTGATCAGGGTGCGCTGAAAAGGCTTATGTCCCTCAAACAATATTTGAATCGGCATTATTATTTTAGGTACATGATGTTTAAAAATATACGTTGGGAATTAACCCGAGATTTGAGAGCTTACGAAGCATGGTTGAAAAATGAAAAATGGCTTAACTTCATTGATCACAGAATGGAAGAACATAAACCCTATTGTTTAATAGAAAGTTGTCATAGCTACCCTCGTCAAGATATAATTTATAGGGACCCCAACCATAAACTTGAATCTAATTCTCGTGTTTTGGGGGTACCCGAATATCGTAATAAATGGCCTCAAAATTATACATTTCGGGTTTTCAGTGATGGTGATGAAAAGTGTGATGATATATGTTGTATTACGCTACGAAACCTTGACAGAATTTATCATTTAAATTTTGCGAAGAGCGAATTAATTGCTCGAATAGTGGTGAAAGAATACGGATCATTTTATGTAGAAAAGGTAAAACGCGTGCTTTTCATAACCCGAAATCCCCATCTCTTTATGGACCTCATTCAAACGGGAGAAAAGGAAGAAATCTGTCGTTTTATTATAGAAGACGAAGGTTTATCATCATCATCATCACCACCACCTCCATATAAAAACACCTACAACCCAAATAGTTTGCAGGCAATGTGCGTCAATCAATTTGTGAATTACTTTTTGGATACTACTAGAATGGGATATTGGACCGTGGCCTACTTACGTAGAGCAATCAACACCAACCCTAATATTCCTCATTTATTTAAACCCCAATTAAACAACGAAGTTCAACGGAATCTAATGATTAGATCGTGGGAAAGAGCAGTGGCAGATGAACGAACTACTGAACTTTTATTTTTTTAAGAACAAATTCAATGAAATTGTTTTTTACTGAATTGAAAATATTTGTTTATTATTCTTATAATAAATAAATCTAAAGTTGGGATTAAATGCTAAAAAAAAAATAATGAATCTTAATAATGTAATAATGCCCAACCAATTAATTCACATATCATTCTTTACATTAGAAAGGGAACTTGAGTGACTGACTGGACTCTGGCCGATGGTAGATTTAACCAGTTCAGTTATCATTTTCTGTATTTCAGAGTTACGTACTTCTTCCGTTAGTCGCAAGGCAACATTTTGTAAATGATCCACACTATCTTGAAGCCTCGACAATTTAGTTAGCACCTCAATAACAGTTATATGGGTGGTTAATTCATATTGGGGATATTTACTCAAATCTATTGAAGGTTTCGGTAATCTACCTTTGTTTTCCAGGTAATCAAGACCTTTTAAAATACAAGTAATGTGTTTCTCTTTCGTTTTGTATTTATAGTAACGATCCATATCTGGACGATTAAAGTCGTCTAATTCTTCATATCCCATTGGCCACTTTGGCCACTCGTCACCATTATTACATGATTTCACTATTTTGTTGGTAGTTTTGAAATCATCATTTGAATAAAAGGTCACTAAAATATTTTTAAGTTTTGCAGTATCATACTTTTTTCTAAAGAATAAAATATAGTTGATCATTTCATTTACTGACGACGTCATTATGTATTCGTTTTTGGTAAATGAATTGAATAGTTAAGTGAAATTCTAAATTTTTATTACTTATATACTTCTGGCCAAAATTTAATTTCTAATTAGCGACAATAGTTGCTGAAAACTTGTACTTTTGATAATGATTAATTCCCCTTTTTATACCCTTCGACCTAATACTAAATAACCGCAATTTTTGTTATCTCAATATTTTATTGAGAATGCTCTTGGTCTTCTTTCATCTTTAACACAATATAAAAAAAATACAACTGTCTTCATCACACATATGGGCTTTTTTTGTTGCTGAGTGACTTCAAATATTCAGCCTGGTTGATTCAGTTGATCAGCAAACATTTTTACCTCATTTTTTTTTTCACACGATTCATGCTATTATTGACCAATTGAAGAATATCATTGTATATTAATTTATATTATTAATATGTGTATATTAATTTTATTTAACAGTTCTAAAGTTATAATGTATAGAAATATAAATTTAGTAACCACACTCCTACTAACATTCGGAAAATTCAATTGCACAAAGCTTTTAAAACCATGGTATCCATATTTCCCATGAAATCTTTTACATCTTCGATTACATCATATTCCCAAATAATGAAATATATCATCAAATATGGTTCATATGGTACAGATATTATTTTAGAACCATTTATAAATCTAATACCATTTAAACCCCAAGTTGTAAATGTTTATGCTATAAAAATATGGATGGGATCTACTCAAGAAGGATATCCTGCAGCATCCCAATTACAATTTATACTGCGAGTCGCAGTTAGGGAGGATGGAAAACTTTATCGTTCCTATAGGTTTTTGGAAATCTTCTCTAACATTGACCAAAGAAGCATCATGTTCTGTGAACATAATTTCAAGTATCCCCATGATCCGGATTACTTAATAGTGCCTATCGCGGGATATAGGTCCTACGCCAAAGATCCTTCCATATTTCTAATGATGATACAAGCTTCCAATCAGGAACGAGAAGCTCTGAGAGAGATGATGATAGCAGACGGAATATCGATTCCATCGTCATTTTGTAACGTTGATCAGGCTGCGCTCAAAAGGCTTATGTCCCTCAAACAATATTTGAATCGACATTATTATTTTAGGTATATGATGTTTAAAAATATACGTTGGGAATTAACCCGAGATGTGAGAGATTACGAAGCATGGTTGAAAAATAAAAAATGGCTTAACTACGTTAATCACAGGATGATTCAACATAAACCCTATTGTTTACATGATGGATCTTTTTTTAACGAGCCTCGTCAAGATATAATTTATAGGGACCCCAACTATGAAATTAGATCTCGTTTGGGGCTACCCAAATATTGTAATTACTGGCAGGATATAGATTCTATTTTTCGGGTTTTCAGTGATGGTGATAAAAAGTGTGATGATATATGTTGTATTAGGCTAGGAAACCTTGACCGAATTTATCATTTAAATTTGGCGAAGAGCGAATTAATTGCTCGAATAGTAGTGAAAGAATACGGATCATTTTATGTAGAAAAGGTAAAAGGCGTACTTTTCATAACCCGAAATCCCCATCTCTTTATGGACATCATTCAAACGGGAGAAAAGGAAGAAATCTGTCGTTTTATTATAGAAGACGAAGGTTTATCATCATCATCATCACCACCACCACCATCACCATGTAAAAACACCTACAAGCCAAATAGTTTGCAGGCAATGTGCGTCAATCAATTTGTGAATTCCTTTTTGGATATTAATAGAATGGGATATTGGACCGTGGCCTGCTTACGTAGAGCAATATACACCAACCCTAATATTCCTCATTTTTTTAAACGCCAAATAATCAATGAAGTTCAACGGAATCTGATGATTAGATCTTGGGAAAGAGCAGTAGCAGATGAAAAAACTACTGAATTTCCGGTAGAAATTAATGAGGGAAACCAAAGGTATGATATTTATGGGTCGCTTATTTGGAATTAAATTTTGGCCAGAAGTATATAAGTAATAAAAATTTCAAATTTCACTTAACTATTCCATTCATTTACCAAAAACGAATACATAATGACGACGTCAGTAAATGAAATGATCAACTTTATTTTATTCTTTAGAAAAAAGTATGATACTACAAAACTTAAAAATATTTTAGTAACCTTTTATTCAAATGATGAACTCCTAGCAACCAAAAAAATAGTGGCACCCAAATAGTTTGCAGGCAATGTGCGTCAATCAATTTGTGAATTCCTTTTTGGATACTACTAGAATGGGATATTGGATGGGAGCAAATGCTAAAAAAAACATTGATGAATCTTAATAATGTAATAATGCCCAATTAATTAATTCACATATCAATCTTTACATTAGAAAGGGAACTTAAGTGACTGACTGGACTCTGGCCGATGGTAGATTTAACCAGTTCAGTTATCATTTTCTGTATTTCAGAGTTACGTACTTCTTCCGTTAGTCGCAAGGCAACATTTTGTAAATGATCCACACCATCTTGAAGCCTTGACAATTTAGTTAGCACCTCAATAACAGTTATATGGGTGGTTAATTCATATTGGGGATATTTACTCAAATCTATTGAAGGTTTCGGTAATCTACCTTTTGGTTCCAGGTAATCAAGACCTTTTAAAATACAAGTAATGTGTTTCTCTTTCGTTTTGTATTTATAGCGACGATCCATATCTGGACGATTAAAGTCGTCTAATTCTTCATATCCCATTGGCCACTTTGGCCACTCGTCACCATTATTACATGATTTCACTATTTTTTTGGTGGTTTTGAGATCATCATTTGAATAAAAGGTCACTAAAATATTTTTAAGTTTTGCAGTATCATACTTTTTTCTAAAGAATAAAATATAGTTGATCATTTCATTTACTGACGACGTCATTATGTATTCGTTTTTGGTAAATGAATGGAATAGTTAAGTGAAATTCTAAATGTTTATTACTTATATACACTTCTTGCCCAAATTTTATTTCTAATTAGCACCGCCTTATAAGACAATATGCCGATTCCCAGCGAAAATGTAGTGTTTTTAGTAAAAGAAACTGCACAAAGAGAAGTCCAGCTGACCCATCCCCCTACGTAAATTTATGTGTTCTCCTTTTTGGTTGAATGGATGGATAGTTAGTGAAATTCTAAATTTTTATTACTTTTATACTTCTTGCTAATTAATTTGTGACAATAGTTACTGAAAACTTTGTTTTCATTGAATCTGTACTTATTTTTTTTTTCTTACTCATTGCACATAAAGGGTTTTTTGGGGGGGCTTGAATGTACTCACAAATAGTTGATCAGTTAACATTTTTACCTCCTTTTTTTTTTTTTTAATTTCATTTAACAATTCCAAGGTTATATATATTATATAGAAATAGAAATTTAGTAGCCACATTCCTACTAACATTTGGAATATTCAGCTGCACAAACTTTTTAAAACCATGGTATCCATATTTCCCTTTAAATCTTTTACATCTTCGATTACATCAAGTTCCCAAATAGAAAAATATTTAGACCAATCATGTTCGTATAGTGTAGATATTACTTTAGAACCATGTATAATTAATTTAAGACTAAAGCGACAAGAAATTGTAATTGTAAATGTTTATGCTATAAAAATATGGATGGGATCTACTCAAGAAGGATATCCTGCGGCATCCCAATTACAATTTATACTGCGAGTCGTAGTTAGGGAGGATGAAAATCATTGTTCTTATATGTTTGTGGAACTCTTCTTTAACATTGACCAAAGAACCAGCATGTTCTGTGAACATAATTTCAAGTATTGCGATGATCCGGATTACTTAAAATTGCCTATCACGGGATATAGGTCCTACGCCAAAGATCCTTCCATATTTCTGATGACGATACAAGCTTCCAATCAGGAACGAGAAGCTCTGAGAGAGATAATGATAGCAGACGGAATATCGATTCCATCGTCATTTTATAAAGTTGATCAGGGTGCGCTCAAAAGGCTTATGTCCCTCAAACAATATTTGAATCGGCATTATTATTTTAGGTACATGATGTTTAAAAATATACGTTGGGAATTAACCCGAGATTTGAGATATTACGAAGTATGGTTGAAAAATAAAAAATGGCTTAACTACGTTAATCACAGGATGATTCAACATAGACCCTATTGTTTATATGATGAATATTTTCATGACATGTCTCAAGATGGAATTTATAATATATGGTCTCCAAATTATACATTTCGGGTTTTCAGTGATGGTGATGAAAAGTGTGATGATATATGTTGTATTACGCTACGAAACCTTGACCGAATTTATCATTTAAATTCGGCGAAGAGAGAATTAATTGCTCGAATAGTGGCAAAAGAATATGGATTATTTTATATACAAAAGGTAAAACGCGTACTTTTCATAACCCGAAATCCCCATCTCTTTATGGACCTCATTCAAACGGGAGAAAAGGAAGAAATCTGTCGTTTTATTATAGAAGACGAAGGTTTATCATCATCATCATCATCATCATCACCACCACCTCCATGTAAAAACACCTACAACCCAAATAGTTTGCAGGCAATGTGCGTCAATCAATTTGTGAATTCCTTTTTGGATATTAATAGAATGGGATATTGGAACGTGGCCTGCTTACGTAGAGCAATCAACACCAACCCTAATATTCCTCATTTATTTAAACACCAATTAATCAACGAAGTTCAACGGAATCTAATGATTAGATCTTGGGAAAAAGCAGTGGCTGATGAACTAACTACTTACCTTCTTTTTTTTTAAGAACAGATTCAATGAAAAAGTTTTTTACTGAATTGAAAATATTTGTTTATTATTCTTATAATAAATAAATCTAAAGTTGGAATTAAATAATGAAAAAACATTGATGAATCTTAATAATGTAATAATGTCCAATCAATTAATTCACATATCAATTTTTACATTAGAAAGGGAACTTAAGTGACTGACTGGACTCTGGCCGATGGTAGATTTAACCAGTTCAGTTATCATTTCCTCCACTTCAGAGTTACGTACTTCTTCCGTTAGTCGCAAGGCAACATCTTGTAAATGATCCACACTATCTTGAAGCCTCGATAATTTAGTTAGCACCTCAATACCAGTTATATGGGTGGTTAATTCATATTGGGGATATTTAGCCAAATCGATTGAAGGTTTAGGTAATCTACCTTTGGTTTCCAGGTAATCAAGGCCTTTAAAAATACAAGTAATGTGTTCGTCTTTCGTTTTGTATTGATCCTTGTAATCCATCATATCTGGATAATTAAATTCGTCTAATTCATATGGCCACTTGTCATCATTATTACATGATTTCACTATTTTTTTGGTGGTTTTGAGATCATCATTTGAATAAAAGGTCACTAAAATATTTTTAAGTTTTGCAGTATCATACTTTTTTCTAAAGAATAAAATATAGTTGATCATTTCATTTACTGACGACGTCATTATGTATTCGTTTTTGGTAAATGAATGGAATAGTTAAGTGAAATTCTAAATGTTTATTACTTATATACACTTCTTGCCCAAATTTTATTTCTAATTAGCACCGCCTTATAAGACAATATGCCGATTCCCAGCGAAAATGTAGTGTTTTTAGTAAAAGAAACTGCACAAAGAGAAGTCCAGCTGACCCATCCCCCTACGTAAATTTATGTGTTCCCATTTATCATTTAAATTCGGCGAAGAGCGAATTAATTGCTCGAATAGTGGCAAAAGAATATGGATTATTTTATATTCAAAAGGTTTATCATCACCACCACCACCACCACCACCACCATCACCACGTAAAAACACCTACAACCCAAATAGTTTGCAGGCAATGTGTGTCAATCAATTTGTGAAGTCCTTTTTGGATACTACTAGAATGGGATATTGGATGGGAGCAAATGCTAAAAAAAACATTGATGAATCTAAATAATGTAATAATGCCCAATTAATTAATTCACATATCAATCTTTACATTAGATAGGGAACTTAAGTGACTGACTGGACTCTGGCCGATGATAGATTTAACCAGTTCAGTTATCATTTTCTGTATTTCAGAGTTACGTACTTCTTCCGTTAGTCGCAAGGCAACATTTTGTAAATGATCCACATTATCTTGAAGCCTCGACAATTTAGTTAGCACCTCAATACCAGTTATATGGGTGGTTAATTCATATTGGGGATATTTACTCAAATCTATTGAAGGTTTCGGTAATCTACCTTTGGTTTCCAGGTAATCAAGACCTTTTAAAATAAAAGGAATGTGTTTCTCTTTCATTTTGTATTGATCTTTGTAATCCATCATATCTGGATAATTAAATTCGTCTAATTCATATGGCCACTCATCACCATTATTACATGATGCCACTATTTTTTTGGTTGCTAGGAGTTCATCATTTGAATAAAAGGTTACTAAAATATTTTTAAGTTTTGTAGTATCATACTTTTTTCTAAAGAATAAAATAAAGTTGATCATTTCATTTACTGACGTCGTCATTATGTATTCGTTTTTGGTAAATGAATGAAATAGTTAAGTGAAATTCTAAATTTTTATTACTTATATACTTCTGGCCAAAATTTAATTTCTAATTAGCGACAATAGTTGCTGAAAACTTGTACTTTTGATAATGATTGGTTCCCCTTTTTATACCCTTCGACTTAATACTAAATAACCGCAATTTTTGTTATCTCAATATTTTATTGAGAATGCTCTTGGTCTTCTTTCATCTTTAACATAATATAAAAAAAATACAAATGTCTTCATCACACATATGGACTTTTTTTGTTGCTGAGTGACTTCAAATATTCAGCCTGGTTGATTATCTGACTGAATTCTTCACCACATATATTTATGAACAGTCAGTAGGTGTACGCAAACCAAAGTAATGGTTGAATCTGGATATAGTTTTTTTTTTGGTTCCCTCTGTAGTTCAATTTTCTCACACACCTCCCTTATATGTTTAAATGATTTTCACTGATATGGGTTCCTTAATAGGCGTTGGTGGTGATTGATTAAGAGAAAGTGGGGTTCTATGTGGCAACTACTTCATCTTGTAGTGTCAGTCTTGGGGATAAAACGAAGGTGGGGGGGAGAGGGGTTTATGATGGTGATAGTAGTGACGGCAGAGGCACTGAAGTTGAGGCAGCAGCCACTTCAAATTTTTTTATCTTCGTCTGGAAACAAAAATGATGATAGTAGGGGTGACGGGATTCACTTAGTTTACGCAGATGTTCCAGTGGACCACCACTGTTAAATAGTAGATATATTATAAATATGCTAACCTTTAAATTCACTTTTTTTTGCCTAACTTCTTTGTCTCTCTCTCTCTCTCTCTCTCTCTCTCTCTCTCTCTCTCTCTCTCTCTCTCTCTCTTTCTCTCCGAATTTCATTAACTTTCTGCAGCCCACAAGTTAAGGGAAAGGGGGAGTTGATGATGAAGGTAGTGGTGGTTGTTCTTCTTCAACGATCCTGGAGAAGAAATTGCAGGTGCTGCCTCCATACCGGACAAGTCCAACTGACACTGATATGTATCAGTTGACAGCACCCTATGTCATCACCTTCCTTCCCCCCCCCCATCTCAACATAAACAATGGGTCAAGTCATTTTTAATCGACCAATTACTGACCGACCCACTTTCTTTGCTAAAACGGCAGTTGATCAGCAAACATTTTTACCTCATTTTTTTTTTCACATGATTCATGCTATTATTGACTAATTGAAGAATATCATTGTATACTAATTTATATTATTAATATGTGTATATTAATTTTATTTAACAGTTCTAAAGTTATATGAATAGAAATATAAATTTAGTAACCACACTCCTACTAACATTCGGAATATTCAGTTGCACAAAGCTTTTAAAACCATGGTATCCATATTTCCCTTGAAATCTTTTACATCTTCGATTACATCATATTCCCAAATAATGAAATATATCATGAAATATGGTTCATATGGTATAGATATTATTTTAGAACCATTTATAAATCAAATAGAATTAAAACCCCAAATTGTAAATGTTTATGCTATAAAAATATGGATGGGATCTACTCAAGAAGGATATCCTGCGGCATCCCAATTACAATTTATACTGCGAGTCGCAAATGAGGAGGATGGAAAATTTTATTGTTCCTATAGGTTTTTGGAAATCTTCGCTAACATTGACCAAAGAAGCATCATGTTCTGTGAACATAATTTCAAGTATCCCCATGATCCGGAAATAGTGCCTATCGCGGGATATAGGTCCTACGCCAAAGATCCTTCCATATTTCTGATGATGATACAAGCTTCCAATCAGGAACGAGAAGCTCTGAGAGAGATGATGATAGCAGACGGAATATCGATTCCATCGTCATTTTGTAAAGTTGATCAGGCTGCGCTCAAAAGGCTTATGTCCCTCAAACAATATTTCAATCGGCATTATTATTTTAGGTATATGATGTTTAAAAATATACGTTGGGAATTAACCCGAGATGTGAGAGATTACGAAGCATGGTTGAAAAATAAAAAATGGCTTAACTACATTTATCGCAGGATGAAACAACATAGACCGTATTGTTTACATGATGGATCTTTTTATAACGAGCCTCGTCAAGATATAATTTATAGGGACCCCAACTATGAAATTAGATCTCATTTGGGGGTACCCAAATATTGTAATGACTGGCGGGATAGAGATTCTATTTTTCGGGTTTTCAGTGATGGTGATAAAAAGTGTGATGATATATGTTGTATTAGACTAGGAAACCTTGACCGAATTTATCATTTAAATTCGGCGAAGAGCGAATTAATTGCTCGAATAGTGGCGAAAGAATACGGATCATTTTATGTAGAAAAGGTAAAAGGCGTACTTTTCATAACCCGAGATCCCCATCTCTTTATGGACCTCATTCAAACGGGAGAAAAGGAAGAAATCTGTCGTTTTATTATAGAAGACGAAGGTTTATCATCATCATCATCATCATCATCATCATCACCACCACCTCCATGTAAAAACACCTACAAGCCAAATAGTTTGCAGGCAATGTGCGTCAATCAATTTGTGAATTCCTTTTTGGATATTAATAGAATGGGATATTGGAACGTGGCCTGCTTACGTAGAGCAATCAACACCAACCCTAATATTCCTCATTTATTTAAACACCAATTAATCAACGAAGTTCAACGGAATCTAATGATTAGATCTTGGGAAAAAGCAGTGGCTGATGAACTAACTACTTACCTTCTTTTTTTTTAAGAACAGATTCAATGAAAAAGTTTTTTACTGAATTGAAAATATTTGTTTATTATTCTTATAATAAATAAATCTAAAGTTGGAATTAAATAATGAAAAAACATTGATGAATCTTAATAATGTAATAATGTCCAATCAATTAATTCACATATCAATTTTTACATTAGAAAGGGAACTTAAGTGACTGACTGGACTCTGGCCGATGGTAGATTTAACCAGTTCAGTTATCATTTCCTCCACTTCAGAGTTACGTACTTCTTCCGTTAGTCGCAAGGCAACATCTTGTAAATGATCCACACTATCTTGAAGCCTCGATAATTTAGTTAGCACCTCAATACCAGTTATATGGGTGGTTAATTCATATTGGGGATATTTAGCCAAATCGATTGAAGGTTTAGGTAATCTACCTTTGGTTTCCAGGTAATCAAGGCCTTTAAAAATACAAGTAATGTGTTCGTCTTTCGTTTTGTATTGATCCTTGTAATCCATCATATCTGGATAATTAAATTCGTCTAATTCATATGGCCACTTGTCATCATTATTACATGATTTCACTATTTTTTTGGTGGTTTTGAGATCATCATTTGAATAAAAGGTCACTAAAATATTTTTAAGTTTTGCAGTATCATACTTTTTTCTAAAGAATAAAATATAGTTGATCATTTCATTTACTGACGACGTCATTATGTATTCGTTTTTGGTAAATGAATGGAATAGTTAAGTGAAATTCTAAATGTTTATTACTTATATACACTTCTTGCCCAAATTTTATTTCTAATTAGCACCGCCTTATAAGACAATATGCCGATTCCCAGCGAAAATGTAGTGTTTTTAGTAAAAGAAACTGCAC